>NC_083585.1:46431342-46583842 GCF_027579695.1 Neoarius graeffei | reverse complement strand
ATGTGACGAGTCATGGAATCCACGGACACATGTTGGCCGAAACGAATCCGAGAAAATCGCAAAAGAAGCATTAATTAATTAATTAATTAATGCTTCTTTTGCGATTTTCGGAAAAAAAGCATTACGGAACGCGAGAAGAAAAGACATTGTTATATGCGACAAGTCGTGGAATCCACGGACACGTCAGCCGAAACGAATCCGAGAAAATCGCAAAAGAAGCATTAATTAATTAATTAATTAATTCTTCTTTTGCATTAATTAAATGCTTCTTTTGCGATTTTCTCGGATTCGTTTCGGCCGACGTGTCCGTGGATTCCATGACTCGTCACATATAACAATGTCTTTTCTTCTCGCTTTCCGTTACTGTAGTCGGTCTTTCACGTTTCATTCGCACACTTGCGTCCTCCATTTTTCTCTCCGGTTTCAAATTTGTATCCCACAATGCCTTGTGCGAACGGGGAAAGCTCACCACGTAACGCATGACATTGCATCTTGAATTGGGTCATGGTGAAGCAGGAAAAAAATAGCAGAGAATTTAGGACCACGTGGCTCTAATGGCGTATTCACACCTATGTTGTTTGGTCCGGACCAAACGAACCAAATTTCCCTTGGTCCGGACCTTTTGGGTTGGTCTGAATACAAACCACCGAACTCTGGCCTGGACCAAACAAGCGGACCGAGACCGAGCTGCAAGGTCCGACTCGGTCCGGACCAAAGGAACCCTGGTGTGGACCTTTTGGAGGTGTGAAAGCAGACCGGACCTAATCCGACAGTTTTGCTTTTTTGTACCTCGGGAGCTTCCGTCGTTTGTCGAGCATTATGGGAAACAGAGTCTTGACACTCCACCGCAAAGTGCAAACACCGTTTCGGTTGTCAAGGGAACCTTACAACAGTCGTTCAGTCATTCAGACCAGTGGTAGGCTAGACTACAGAGTACAAAAAATGAGTAGGGGGTAAACGTGGGCCGAGGAAGAAACGCGTACCCTTGTGGATATATGGGCAGATGTCCACATATCTGAGCTTCTGGAGAGAACACACAAAAATGCCGACGTGTTTGCTGTATTCAGTGAGAAAATGAAGGAGAAGGGGTTCACGCGCTCCCCAGAACAATGTCGGCTAAAAGTGAAGAAACTCCGTCAGACCAACATTAAAATCAGGGACATGCTAGTGGCAGTACTAGCGACGCAAAAAAGAAATTCATCTATTGCGTGAAGAGCCAGAACTGTCACAACATGATGTGCGCTCATCAGCGCTATCCTCCGTACCCGCCTTGCCCTTTGAAGTCGTCGTTGATAAATTACTTGTACAACAGCATAGTAATCGCACAATTGTGAAAACAGTAAAAACTGGAAAAAACATATAGCTTTGATGACATTAAAAAGAATAACAGCACGGAAAGCCTCCATGACTACTTTTGAACTTGACGCTTTGTGCGCGTGTCGTCTCTGACCAATAGCTGAACGACCTCAGGGCGCGTGGCTTTGTTGACAGATTTTGGTCCGCTTACTAAAATGTACAGTGTGAAAGCGAACCGCACCAAAATGAAAAAAAAAAAAAAACAAACATTTGGTTCGGACCAAAGCAAGTGAACTATTGAACTATCCTGGTCTGAATACACCCTAAATTCGTTAATTGTTCTATTTAAAATTAGTGCTGTCAAAAATGTCGCGTTATTAATGCGTTAACTTGACTCAATTTTAACGGCGATAATTTTTTTATTGCGAGATTAACGCTCTGTGACATGATGCCACGCCCTGCACAGCCAGAGTCCTCTGCCCTCCCCCGAAGAGCCATGGTGCTCAGCTTAGGTTTCGTTTTCCCATCGGTGGCTCCAGCCCCACTTTGCAGTGGCTGTGACAAGACGTGTTATGCTCTGCAATAAAAAAAAACAAAACAAAAAAAAAACAAAACATCGGTACAACCAGTGTTCGAACGATGCCGATATTTTCGGGGGATCCCTTTTTTTCCCTTGGGGGGGGGGTGCTTGCGCTTGTCTCAGAGCGCGGATCTCCATCCCGCGCTCACTTTGGATATGCAAATGCTTCCCGTTACACACGATTGCTATGTCAATAAACATCATTTTGCCAATATTTTAGAGACCCCCCAACATTTCCCAAATCATGTTTTCAAGGGATCTCATGTCTGTTTCAGGGGATCTCGGATCCCCCGAGTACCCCCGTAGTTCGAACGGTGAGCAAGCCCATTCACTTTTTTATGCTGATAAGAGAATTACAATGGCTTTTCATGTGATAAAAATGTGTGATTAAATTGCGATTAATCGCGAGTTAACTATGACAGTCGCGACATTAATCACGATTAAATATTTTAATCGCTTGACAGCACTATTTAAAATAAAAACTAATAAAACTGGAAGTCTGTGATTCGAATTCAGTAGCTTTCAGCCCACTCAACAAAAACAGCTGGGTGTCGGGGAAAATTCTTTTTATGACCTACACTTGAAAAATCTGAAAGGCGGTCTACCTTTCAATAAAATGCTGCTTATATTATGCGAGGTGTATAAACCTTTAAACATAATCAAGCCCAGACTCTGTCCTCTGAAAAGTAGCTCCCGCGTCACCTTTAATTGAAGATGCAAACCGAAGGCACGTCTGTCTTCACACAGTGTTCACTTCTGCTGTAATAAAAATCCATCGCATCAAAATGCCACTAACGGGTTGGACTGAAGATGAATTGCGTGATCGTTCATAGGCTTAGCTAGCGAGCCATGCAGCCGTGTTTTACACGGCCAATTCTCAAAAAACACGGCCATAAGTCCCCAAACACGGCCTATAAGTTTTATACTACTAACGTGCTAACCAAAATTTTGTTGTTTTGAGAAGTAATTTTGTGCATTTTTGTTGACATTTTTGTCAACGGTCTCCCGGGGCGTACCTGGCATGCGTGCTTTCCGTATACGGAAGTTAAATCGAGAAAATCAAAATTTACCGCGAGTTGGCCTAGTGGTTAGCGTGTCCGTCTCTCGAGCAGGAGATCGCGAGTTCTACTCATGGTCGGGTCATACCAAAGGCCATCATAAAAATGGTACCTACTGCCATCTGGCGAGGCACGCTGCAATACAGATGCGAGTGGGGAGTCGAACTCTCGTGGTTACCAGAGGACCCGCCTCCCACTGTAACCCTAGCTATGTAAACAGGCGAGAGGCTGAGGACTATGAAACAGAGATTGGCGCCGCCCTATGCGCCACATGGCGTGGGAAGGGACTTTGACTTTCCGCCAAAAATGTAGCGTTCTTATTGGTCAGACTTTGAAACGAGGCTTGAATGGAAGCAAAATAGTACGAGTTTTGAGAGCTTCGCCGGCGAAGCTTGACAGGTTTAGAATGAGTAGGTCATGTATTTAGATAAATATCTTTGCGAGTTTTATCATCATACAAGCATGATAAACATACTGACACAAACGTTATACTTTCCACTTTCCTATGTGCCCGCTGCCAAATAATATCATTTTTAAATGACCTAAATTAAGCCTCGGTCACAACCGGCTGTACGTGCTCCTACGGCCGGTCTACGTGCAAAAAACGCAAGAAACGCACGGAGGGCGCGCGTGTGACGTGCTGATTTTCGAGCTGTGGACTGGCCGCAGAGGTTCTTTGTCATGTCAAACAAACTCTACGGGCGCTTACGTTTTTTTCAGGTTGCAAGACAAACTTATGGCCAACGCGTGTCTTTCTCCAGGAACAAAAAACAAACACACACACAAAAAAAAAAAAACGCAGCGATGTGGGAAACGCCAAAAATCGCACAGCCAAAAAAAAAAAAAAAAAATTGTACGTCCGGTTGTGACCTAGGCTTTAGACGAAACACCAGATTTATCCCCCTCCTCGGTCACACCGGACTCAGCGCGCTGAGAGCCCACTTCCGCATTCGTAAAAGACTGTTCCCATGGTAACGGCATGATAATCACTTTCGGTTTCGATTGGCTTCTCTTTCGCCGAGATTTACGTCATCTTAAATAGTACTTTCATAAATTATTATTGAATTTTTTGTATTGTTTACAGTATTTACATTTCAAGTAACTACAGGAAAATTCCCTTTTATTTGTAACTTAATTGCACTTATTTTTTTCCGTTTCCAGTTGAGAGTACGTCGTGCGCGTTCTGGCTGCCGCTTCTCACCAGAGCTTTTTTTATTTTATTTTTCTATTTTCATTTATTTATTTATTTTTTTCTGTGTTTGTGTGTAGTTTGATGTTTGAGTGTTTTGTCCGCCGGTTGTGGTGTAGCTCCAGACCCAGTTTTGGGCGTCGGTTCCCTCCAGGCCTTGGTTCGCTGTGGGTGATGCCTGTGCTCCCAGCTGTGGACTGCAGTGAGCCTGTTGCTCATTTTACATCGTGGTTGTCCAGCGCTTTGTGCTTTAACGCTTGGCGTGATGTTCCGAGCGATGTTGCTCGGTGGCGTGCTGTGCAGGCGGTTTGGGACACACCAGCGCTCTGCGTGGCGGAGCTTCTGTGCTCGCTTTGTGGATCCATGGCGTGGTGTTGAGCAATGTTGCTGACGGCGTCACGGCGGCGGTGCTGGAGATGTGGGACTCGTTTTCGTGCGCCTTTTGGTGGGACTGTGGCTGCTACACCACGGGAATTACATCCTGACCCCTACTCGGTGGACTTTTTACTTTTTTTTTTTTAATTTATTATTATTATTTATTAGGGCGGCACGGTGGTGTAGTGGTTAGCGCTGTCGCCTTACAGCAAGAAGGTCCGGGTTTGAGCCCCGTGGCCGGCGAGGGCCTTTCTGTGCGGAGTTTGCATGTTCTCCCCGTGTCCGCGTGGGTTTCCTCCGGGTGCTCCGGTTTCCCCCACAGTCCAAAGACATGCAGGTTAGGTTAACTGGTGACTCTAAATTGACCGTAGGTGTGAATGTGAGTGTGATTGGTTGTCTGTGTCTATGTGTCAGCCCTGTGATGACCTGGCGACTTGTCCAGGGTGTACCCCGCCTTTCGCCTGTAATCAGCTAGGATAGGCTCCAGCTTGTCTGCGACCCTGTAGAAGGATAAAGCGGCTAGAGATGATGAGATGAGATGAGATTATTATTTTTATTTTTTTCTTTGTCTATAATTGTAAAGCGTCCTTGGGTTTCTTGAAAGGCGCTATATAAATTTAACTTATTTATTATTATTATTAACTCCTGTTTATTGCACTTTATAACAGAAACAAAATGATTCCTAACATTTTGTGATCCAACAGTTGCATGATGTATATTTCGTAAAATCAAAACTTGTTAAAAGTATCTATTATTTTCAGTTGTACATATATTTCATAAATCTTCAAAGTCGGCTGAATCCCGTTTGTTATCTTTGTTGTATGTAGTAAAGATGTATTCTGTGTAATAGGACTTGATTGCAGCGATTTATATAAAACTATACAAATAAAATATATACAGTGGTGCTTGAAAGTTTGTGAACCCTTTAGAATTTTCCATATTTCTGCATAAATATGACCGAAAACATCATCAGATTTTCACACAAGTCCTAAAAGTAGATAAAGAGAACCCAGTTAAACAAATGAGACAAAAATATTATACTTGGTCATTTATTTATTGAGGAAAATGATCCAATATTACATATCTGTGAGTGGCAAAAGTATGTGAACCTCTAGGATTAGCAGTTAATTTGAAGGTGAAATTAGAGTCAGGTGTTTTGTTGATGGAACAATAAATTCTGAAGTATACCAGTGAATTCTAAAGGAAAATGTCAGGACGTCTGTCCATGAACTGAATCTCAAGAGAAGGTGGGTCATGCAGCAAGACAACGACCCTAAGCACACAAGTCGTTCTACCAAAGAATGGTTACAGAAGAATAAAGTTCATGTTTTGGAATGGCCAAGTAAAAGTCCTGACCTTAATCCAATCGAAATGTTGTGGAAGGACCTGAAGCGAGCAGTTCATGTGAGGAAACCCACCAACATCCCAGAGTTGAAGCTGTTCTGTACGGAGGAACGGGCTAAAATTCCTCCAAGCCGGTGTGCAGGACTGATCAACAGTTACCGCAAACGTTTAGTTGCAGTTATTGCTGCACAAGGGGGTCACACCAGATACTGAAAGCAAAGGTTCACATACTTTTGCCACTCACAGATATGTAATATTGGATCATTTTCCTTAATAAATAAATGACCGAGTATAATATTTTGTCTCATTTGTTTAACTGGGTTCTCTTTATCTACTTTTAGGACTTTTGTAAAAACCTGATGTTTTAGATCATGTTTATGCAGAAATATAGAAAAAAGAGTTCACAAACTTTCAAAAACCACTGTAAATACATTTAAACAAACAAACAAACCCCAAGCCCCTGGTATCGTGACACTGCTAGTTTACAGTTTAGAGCTTTACATATGAGGAGTTTAACATGTAGAGATGAAAGTGGAGCAAAGAAAAAAAAAAACAAAAACAAACAAACAAAAAAAAAACACCCTGAACTTTTGAAAGTCAAACTAAGTTATGGTGGGAGGGGGTGGTGCAACGTCCCCCGAAAATATTTTAACAACATGCAAAACCCTGCATTATTAGTACTTATTTTCACTAAAACAAGTTATAACTTTTAAGCCTTTTTCTTTCATGTACATTAATGATTAACATGTCAAAAATATCAAATTTAATTCCCCTAGTTAATGAGTAAGTTTCAGGAGTGCATTTAGAAAACGCGGTGATTTTCCTGGCTATACAGTTCATTACACGTAGTCGTCGACTTACGACCTACGCGACTTACGACAGATCGACTTTACGACCGTCTGGTTATGACTGGCAAGTGTTTCCAGCTGAGCTAGCTGAGTGTACCGGTACGACGGTTTCCACCCCAACTCCCGGCAGCGCCTCTCGCCGCGTACAACAGTTTCCGCCCCAGCTCCAGGCACATTCGCGGTCTCTCTCTCGCGTGCCCTCCATCATACAGTTTCAGCCAGAGCTCCAGGCACATTCGCAGTCTCTCTGTACCTCAACATCAATGTCCTTGACCTGTGGTGTCCCCCAGGGGTCGATCCTTGGACCATTACTATTCACAGGCATGAAAACGGGTCGGGGTGAAAAAGGTGAGAAGGGTGCGCGAGTGGTGACGTGGCCTCTGGTGTTGTTTTATTTTGTTTGGGGGGTCTTCCCTCAGAATAAATATTATAGCCTCCTTACTAAGTATACTGTATTGACATTTGCACAAGGACGTACAGTACAAATACATGTAGTTATAGTGAAATTACGCCCTGGAAAAAAATGCGAATAATAGAACGAAGAAAGTGGAGAACACACAAGGAATAGTGATCATTTTTTCCTTTTATTTGCCTGGACCACCAGTGTCTCCATGGCCCGCTTTCGCCGAGTTGCCACATGTTTCAGCCTTGCCTGCTTCTCTCCTTCAGCAGTCGGTTTCTTGGCCTGCTGAGCACTGCAAGTTGCTTGAGAGCCATACTTGCTCTGCTGCTTTTCCTTTTCCTCCTTGTTCACCCTCTGCTGGTGTTTGTACTGTATGTGGCTGCTGCAGAGTTAATGTTCTTGCACAATGTTCTGTCCACTTCCCCAAACTTCACGTCCTCCCTTCTAAAGAGCTGCATAGCTGTCTTCCCCCTGGACATCAGCGTGTACTTGACCGTCTGTATTGCATTAAATGTTTCTACATTCATGTTGCCACTCCTTTGATCAATTACATCATTCATCAGACTAAACGAGGACTCGACTCTAGGTCCATGAAAGATGGAGAGGCAACACTTAACCAGTGCACCCAGGGAGGGGTACTTGTCTGGTTTGTCGAAGACATGACCCCACCACTCCACGATGCTCTCTCCGTCCTTGAAGCTGGGGATGGTCAGGTCAACACTGAACCGCACAAGTTCCCTCTGGATATCCTGGTCTGCTGGCAAGAGGTGCCCCAGCATACCACTCAGCCTGCCGAGATATGGAAGTACCTGCAGCTTTCAGCTCTTTTTAAATCAAGGCTGAATACTTTCTTCTTTGCTGCTGTCTTTTATTAAATCAAATTTGAGACTTTTAATTTGATTTCTTTCAGCACGGACAGCACTACAAAATGGCGTCTCCACTATACAGTGTCCTATATAGTGAGTAGCGAGCAATTTCGGACACAGGGATTGTCAAAAGACGCGCGCGCCCTCTTTCGAATGCTGACGTAATCAAGCTGGAAGTTTTGTTTGTTTTAATGGCAAATCAGGAAAGTTTGAAAAAAGTAGGAAATTCAGTCCGATGACTCAATCCAGCTTCCAGCGGTCTGGTCTGCACTCTGACTGATGTGTGCACGCTCTGGCCAGCAGGTGAAGAGGCATGAAATGATGCTGCTTGCCCTTCGCAGCGAGATGTACTCATCGCTATGGCGTCAATATCAAAGCAGGAGGAGGAGGCGCAAACCGGCACGAACTGTCTATGGGTGCGAAGCGACCTCCTTGCCCTTTGGGTCAATATCAAACCCCCCCCAATTTTTTTTTCCTCATCGGATCTACACGATTCACGTAGGTCACCCATTTTGGTTTCAAAACGGCGAATTTCGCCAAAAGGTGAGGGATTTTCATATATGTATTCAACCTTTATATGCTCCCACTTGGACAAATTATCAGGAACAATTCAATTTTATATCACTGCTATGCAGATGACACCCAAATTTACTTTGCTCTATCGCCTAATGATTCTGCCCCCCTCAAATGTCTCTACCAGTGTATCGACCAAATCAACAACTGGATGTCACCAAGTTTTCTTCAGCTGAACACAGATAAAACAGAAGTAATTCTATTTGGGGAAAAAAGATGAAAGACTCAGGATTACCACTATTCTTGACACAAAGGGGATTAAAACAAAAGAAATGGTTAAAAATCTTGGTGTTTTCATTGACAGCGAGCTAAACTTTGACAGTCACATGAAAGCAATCACTAAAACGGCATTTTATCACCTAAAAAACATTTCCAAACTAAGAGGACTTATGTCAAAAAATGATCTGGAAAAACGTATACATGCCTTCATCTCTAGTAGGGTTGATTACTGCAATGGCCTTTTCACAGGCCTGCCAAAAAAAAAACGTCAAACGACTTCAGCTGGTTCAAAATGCAGCGGCGAGGGTTCTCACACGAACAAAAAGAACAGAGCACATTACTCCAATTCTAAGGTCCCTTCACTGGCTTCCAGTAAGCTACAGAATTGACTTTAAAGCATTGCTGCTGGTGTACAATAGGGCTGGGTATCACCAGATACCTCACGATACGATACTATGGCGATATTTTGCCCACGATAACGATAATATCACGGTACAGCGATTCTGCGATAATCGATATATTGCAAGAAATTTCAACCACATCACAATATCTGTGTCACTGAAGAAAATCAGAATTTATTGACCACTGTAAAATTACATTTCACATACATAACTACACACTCTTGCCAGACATATTTTTGTCTCTATTCTACTGCTGGCAAAACCAAGAGTTGCTTCACTACAACATACAGAAAATTCCCATTTCTGTGCTAGTATTATCAACTTTTCTGTAAGCATGGACACATCAGTGCTGCTTAACAAGTAGAATCAAATTGTTTTATGAAAACTTAAAACTTGCACTGCAGACTGCACATACATTTCAGTGCTAACACTAATATCAATTTGTTCTTTGTAAACTTGAGAACATGTACCTGAGAACATTTAACTTGTGCTTATTTTGCAGGAACAACGCACTGTCTGAAACACATTGAAAAGTGCAGTGGGCATCTTAATTGGAGCATCTTAATTTAATTGGAGCGAAACAGGTTTTGCAGAGTGCATTCTCTTTGTCCAGCTCACTGTTTTTTTTCTCCTTTCCTTTGGAATCCAAAGTGCCTCCAAACATCTGCCTTAAAGTACGGCAGCGTCTCTAGGTTTATGTTAACAGCCATGCTTGCCTGTTTTTTTTTCCTCACTGCAACCGCCGGGGAAAAAAAGAGAAGATGAAGAGTGCCTTGCAGTGAGGTAGCGGCACAGCGACACCTCGCGGAGCGGAGGTGCGGAAGTCGTACTGGATTTACAACCCGTGTGAAACATGATTTTATTATTTGAAAAAATATCGATATTCAAATTTTGAGTATCGATATTGAATCGGAAGACAAAGTATCGCGATATATCGCCGTATCGATATTTTTGCACACTCCTAGTGTACAAATCTCTAAATGGTACAGGGCCCAATTACCTCTGATATGTAGTGCTGCCGCGATTAGTCAACTTAATCGACCATAAAAAATGGTCGACTGGAATTTTTTTAGTCGGCCTATTTATTTTTGGTCTTCAGTCTCAAACGGCTCATCCGAGTTCAGGTAATTCCGCTCCACACCACTAGTTTTGATGTGCGCACCCCACCGGTCAAATTGGCTCCCTTTCCCCAGGGATCGAAACGGGGATGGTGCCGATTGTCCGCCCCCCCCACCGTGCGAAGCCTTTGAAAAATTGAGGCTACAATGGGACATTCTGAGGCTGTCCGAGAGGGAAATTGTAACAAATTGTCTGTCAACATTGAAAAAGAAAGAAGTAATCATCTTCTGCCCCGGACAGTCTTTGGCTTTCTTCCGCTTCGTGCCGTGGGATGACATCTTTAAATGCCCAAGCGTCAACAAAAACAACTCGCGAACTACTTCTGTCAAAAGCTCCCACGCCGGTGGGTGAAAGGTCATTCAGTAATCTCGCTCTTCAAGTCAGCTGACCTTGTATGTAACCCATGTCAAATCTCGCGAGAGCAGCCGCGACAAGTAAACAACATGGCGCCTCAGTCTGGAAAACACCAATTCGGATTGTTTTTGCACCGTCTGGCGGTGTATCTACTATGATTGGAATATTTTTGGAGTAATTATAACATATTTGATGATCAGACACATTGTCACGTGGTGTTGCTGGGATGTTTTCACGGAGAAAAGATCGTTTTGAGAAAGATTGCATGTTGTGCAGTAGCATATAAGTGCATGGCCCAAGTGTCACTTGGGGTTCAATCGGCATTTCGGTAAGGGGGCGCACACCGAGAGTAAGAGGGCGCAGCGCCCCTGTTCCCCAGTTTAGACGAAAGCCTGGAGTAGCACTGGTCCGTATTTATAATTACAAGTTTCAAGCCAATTTTATATATTTATTCATATAATACAACCATATTATACATGAGTGATCAATTTCAACTGTCTATAAACTTCTTCCTCAGTCAACTCATTATCATCACAATCTTCGAAACCCTCATCCAGATCATCATCAATCGGGTCATACACCACATCATGCTGCGCCTCCTCGTCATCTTCACCTTCCACCTCCTCATTCTGTCTCTCCTGGGGCTCTGCATCTCCTGCCACATACTCCCTCTCATCACCTGCAGGCACTTGAATAAGGGCCACATACTTGTTGAGCGATATGTTTGTTTTGATAGCTGTCAGAAATGTCAAGCCAAGGACTCTTATACTTCACGGGGGTCTAATCTATCTGACCAATAGCGGTTCAAGTTACATTTGTCTTCACGGGCAGCAACGAAAATGAATGGGAAGAAACGAAACTTCGCGCAGCCATGCTGCATGTAGCGGTGTATACTGCGCACGTAAACAATATGGCGGCACCCGCGTCTATGCCAACTTGACAAATGTCTCTCAAAATCTATTGTTCTGCTTAAAATGGGCGAGAATCGTTGATAGAAACCATCGAGGCAGTGAGTAGTTTTATATATATATATATATATATATATATATATATATATATATATAGCGTCGCCCACTCGGTCGAGTACATGTTGTCACTAGTCGCCCGTACCCTTTCCAACTCGCATTGGCGAGTGGGCGACCGCCCGTTTCGATCCCTGTTTCCCTCTGCCATTATGATCTTCCTTTACTGTCGGTTCTGGTTTTGAGCATGCTTTGACATGAAAATGGCAGCGGCAAGTGACTCTGATGAATCAAGGACGGCGACTTCTAACGTTACGAAAAGACCAAAAGCATCGAAAGTATGGGAATACTTTAGGGCAGCTGGAGATAGTGGTTTGTACACTCTGTAAGACTTCGTTGGCTTATCACGGGAGCACATCCACGATGCACGAGCACCTTAAAAGGAAACACACAGGAGCTGTCGAGGATGCTTCAGAAAAGGAAAAGACAACGTGAGTAGCCTAACATTATGATTACTGTTTACACGCCTAGCGAGCATGTACTTTTTATAAATCTTGTGAAGTACGATGACTGACCGTCTTTGGATGTTAAGCAGGCCCCCTCAACTCTTTGGTAATGTTTTAGTTGAACAACGCTAGTATGCACGCGCATTTATAGTAATTTAAATGGTGTAACGCTTTCGAGACGGCACCAGACTCGAGACAGAGGGTTTATCGGGTTTATTGAATAAGCACACAACATAGATAAAAGCCATAACTTATGCAACTCGCACACTCAAACGCAGGACGAATGTAACTTTTTTTTAACTTGGCGTCACCATCCCCCGGCTAATCTACCAACCCCCAGCACTGCCACAAGAGGCTGGCTTTACATTTTCCGACGAGAGGCGCAGCGCAACAGCCAAACATAGTTCATGAGGCTGTGTAGCAGCTGACCCGACAGTTCGGGCATTCAGACATATCGGATATTATGGGTAGAAGTGCCGTGTGCTTGTAGTATTTTTTTGTTTATGTTATGTTTAGGGCGGCACGGTGGTGTAGTGGTTAGCGCTGTCGCCTCACAGCAAGCAAGAAGGTCCGGGTTCGAGCCCCGTGGCCGGCGAGGGCCTTTCTGTGCGGAGTTTGCATGTTCTCCCCGTGTCCGCATGGGTTTCCTCCGGGTGCTCCGGTTTCCCCCACAGTCCAAAGACATGCAGGTTAGGTTAACTGGTGACTCTAAATTGAGCGTAGGTGTGAATGTGAGTGTGAATGGTTGTCTGTGTCTATGTGTCAGCCCTGTGATGACCTGGCGACTTGTCCAGGGTGTACCCCGCCTTTCGCCCGTAGTCAGCTGGGATAGGCTCCAGCTTGCCTGCGACCCTGTAGAACAGGATAAAGCGGCTACAGATAATGAAATGAGAGGAGATGAGAGGTTATGTTTACTTTTTACTTTGGTACAAGTGACATTTTATGTTTTGGCCCTTGAGTTACATTCAAAATAAAAAGAACTCAAATGAAATAGCAAATCGATTGATTTTTTTGGAAATTAGTCGTTAAGATTAGTCGACTAATCGAAAAATTAGTCGAAAGATTAGTCATTAGTGGCAGCACTGCTGATATGTTGCAGCGGCCTAACCCAATCAGATCTACCAGATCGCAGCAGCAAAATTTACTGGTAAAACCTGTTGTTAAAACAAAGTGTGGTGAAGCAGCTTTTAGCTACTATGCAGTACAGCTATGGAACCAACTCCCAGAGGACATTATTACCCTGTCCACACTAGGGATTTTGTACCGATACGAAACTACTTTCGTACTGCAACACCTGTCCACACTAGCAACTATACCGGTACTGTAGCGGTATAACTGTATGGGTTTCGTACCGGTACAGTATCGGTACTGTAGCGCTTCGCTGTAGTGTGGACAGATGAAGCGGCTCTGTATCGATACAAATATAATGCGCATGCGTAAAGTCACACACCTCAATCAATGTCTTTGCTGAATAAAATAGTGAAGAACGGAGATTCGTTTTCTTTGTTTCTTTCTCAACTGCCTGGCACGTTTTATACGATTCGACTGAATAAATGACCACCAGAAATACAGACTGTACATTGACAACAAAAAGCGCACACACGTCGTTTCATCTGCCATATTCTCGGAAGGAAGTTACTCGGTAACCACGGAAACATTTCGCGCACACGCATTTCAACTACCGTGAAAGAAAACCACAAACATTTCTCGCTAGTGTGAACAGATGCGCTAAACTGTACCGGTACACTTTGTATCGATACAGTTACACCACTATCGTACCGGTATAAGTGTGAACACAGCATAAAAATGCTCCTGCTGTTGGCAGCTTCAAATCTAGACTTAAGACCAAGCTGTTCTCAGATGCTTTCTGCTAACTGATAAATATCATCTTTACATGTTTTAAACTTTACTTAACTTTTATTCCATTTTATTCTGCTGTTTTTTACTGAACTTTTACTTCATCTTATTATTGCTTAATTCATATTTTTATTTTTCTCTCGTCTTCCCGCTTTATTTTATGTAATTTTATTTTCTAGTGTTTACTGTTTTGCCTTTACCCCTGTAAAGCACATTGAACTGCCACTGTGTATGAAATGCGCTATATAAATAAACTTGCCTTGCCTCTCGCGCACTCCGTCATACAGTTTCCGCCCCAGCTCCTGGTTTATGAAACGAGCAACTCCTCCCGCCAGCCCGAGCGCTGCAACAGCTGATGATGACGTAGATGACCCACAGCCAAGCACCAGTGATGCCAGCGGTCACTAAATTTTGTACTTTGCTCCGTTTTACATTTGTATTTTGGTATGTTTCAAACTAAAATGTTTTCTATTTTTCACACCTGTATTTCGTATTTTTTGTTTTGCACATATTAAGCGAATTGTACTGTATGCAGTGTAATATGCAGTGTTTGACTTAAACCAAATAATGAGCCAAGGTGATGAAATAAGAAAATGTTGATAAAATAAGACTTTAAGATGATTACAGTATCATTACACATCACAATATACTTACACTACCGTTCAAAAGTTTGGGGTCACCCAGACAATTTTGTGTTTTCCATGAAAAGTCACACTTTTATTTACCACCATAAGTTGTAAAACGAATAGAAAATATAGTCGAGACATTTTTCTGGCCATTTTGAGCATTTAATCGACCCCACAAATGTGATGCTCCAGAAACTCAATCTGCTCAAAGGAAGGTCAGTTTTATAGCTTCTCTAAAGAGCTCAACTGTTTTCAGCTGTGCTAACATGATTGTACAAGGGTTTTCTAATCATCCATTAGCCTTCTGAGGCAATGAGCAAACACATTGTACCATTAGAACACTGGAGTGAGAGTTGCTGGAAATGGGCCTCTATACACCTATGGAGATATTGCACCAAAAACCAGACATTTGCAGCTAGAATAGTCATTTACCACATTAGCAATGTATAGAGTGGATTTCTGATTAGTTGAAAGTGATCTTCATTGAAAAGAACAGTGCTTTTCTTTCAAAAATAAGGACATTTCAAAGTGACCCCAAACTTTTGAACGGTAGTGTACGTTCATTTAACATAGGCCGACTTACAACCAGATCGGTTTACGACCGGTCAGTCATAACCAAACGCAGTCGTAAGCCGACAACTACCTGTACTTTGAAAAAAAATCAGACAGTTGAAGGTAAACTCAGCAAAATCCCAAAACAGTCCTGTTAAAAAGTAAAGGTCGGTTATGTCTCTTTTCCACTACCCTTTTTCAGCTCGCTTCAGCCCGACACGGCTCGCGTTTCGACTATCTCAGAGCAGCACGACTCAGCTCACTTCAGCCCTGCTTAGCACCCAAAACTCGCACGGTTTTGGAGTGGGGCTGAAGCGAGCCCAACCGAGCCGAGTGGGGCTAGGGGCGTGAGGAGACACTCCCCTGTGCACTGATTGGTGAGGAGGAGTGTCCTCACATGCCCCCACACGCCCCGCGAGCGCGCTGGGATCTGTAAACACCGTAAACCCGGAAGAAGAATAATTACGAATTACGAGAATTTCTGAAGCCTTATGCGCCTCGCTTCATCTATACGCTCTTGCCAGTATCTGTTGGCGTTGTTGGTGACAACAAGCCACAGCACCAAGACCAGCAACACTAACGACTCCATGTTTATTGTTTACTATTCGGGTCGTGAGACTACCGCTTAAAAGATCACTGATGTCACTGTATGCGCCGCCTAACGACATCACGTGACGTCCACCCACTTTCGCTAACTCCACCCAATGTGTCCACCGGTTCAGCGCGATTATAGTCGAAATGCAACTCCAACAGCCCCACTCAGCTCAACTCAGCCCAACTCAGCACGGCTCAGCCCAACTCAGCCGCGATGGTAGTGGAAAAGCGGCATTAGAGCTTCTAAAGCTTTCAGGTTTCAGTGTTGGGGACATTGAGCCTCGTTTATCAATCATCTTTTAGTAGAGTTGTGCGTTTGCAGAAGCTAAAGTGAACTAAACATTTCCAATTCAGATTTATGCGAGCTGAAGCCAACTGTTTACATTAGTTCGTATTGTCTGTAAATTTAAACACACCAATGAATACCAAATTTCTCATGTAAATCAGGGGTGTTGTGTGTGTGTGTGTGTGTGTGTGTGTGTGTGTGTGTGTGTGAGAGAGAGAGAGACACACTGACTGGCAGCCTGAGTGCATTATGTAACAAAAAATAAATTACCATTGCTAGTTTTAGGCAGCTTAGAAACCGGCTCTTCCATTATTACTGTTTCTTCCATGTTTTCTTGATGTTGTGTTCTAGAAATGGCACTAAAACTTAGCTTCGAAACTACAAAATGCAACTTTGATGGGGGAAAATTTTTTTTAATATTTTTATATATGAGTGATTCCACGCTTATGGGTACTGAAATGGGGACATGAACTTATTTTTAAAAATTCACCTAAAACCATTTCTTTTTTTACCATCAGGTCACAAAACATGTAATCTTTAATGAATGATATGTTAAAAGATAACTTTAATTTTCTGAGATGTAATAAAAACATTTATATGCCAAAGTCAGAACGTAACAGAAGTGTTGTGGACATATATATTCTCAATTTTAACAATGTAGAATTACTTTTTGAAACATAGGAAGGTGATGTTTTAGCAAATATAATTAATAAACATGTCTAGTAGAATAAACATACACATTCTTTCAATAAGATTAACATGGTATATAGCTAGATTGTAATTAATTTGTAACAGACGCGAGATGGACAATCGTAACAGAAGTAATGGAACAGACATCATTTTGGAACTCATAGGCTTGACTTTGGCATATAAATATGTTTTTATTACATCTCAGAAAATTAAAGTTATCTTTTAACATATCATTCATTAAAGATTACATGTTTTGTGACCTGATGGTAAAAAAAGAAATGGTTTTAGGTGAATAAGTTCATGTCCCCATTTCAGTACCCATAAGCGTGGAATCACTCATATTTTTTATATATCAGCTGGTACAGTGGTAACGCTCACTGACTACGACGCAGGAGATCGGGGTTCGAATCCCGGTCGGGGCAAAACATCATCCAGTAAGGGTTCTTAGGCAAAAACCCCTCATGATATATCAGCCTACCTCAGGAATGAGTGAAGACATAACTGATAGTCATACCGGCTCAGACGTCGCCCGGGTCAACAAGGTCTGCGTCAGTTGCTAGGGAAACAGGGCAAACTGATGAGAAATGGGCTACTGGAACAAGACATCGATGGACGAGGACAGAAAATACGGATTTGCTGGAATGCTACTATACAAGCAATCCCAGAGAGAGGGGATACATGCAGCGAATGTGGGACCATTGGATACTTCGAAACCCACAATCAAGGCTAACTAGGCTAATTAGCCCAGTGTTCCAACATCCGTAATCGAAATCTACTATCACAACTAGAGATTAATGAAATACAACAACGATGCTACGGCAAGGGGGAGCCAGGAAGACAGGTCAGCGGGGAGATGTCATCATCCCCACAACCAGAGATTGGGTACCAAGCCCCAACAACTAACAGCCTCAACACAAGAGCTGCTGACCTGAGAAGGAAGATCGTGACCCAACTGGAAACCTGGAGCCCCCGACGAATACCGAAGCTGAGTTGCCAAGTACCTTCAGAAGATCTACTAGTAGATGTGAATGCTGCTCTGAAGACAATCTCCACAAGAACCATCACTGAGACCAACAAGCTGATACACAGTACAGCAACAGTAATCATGGAGATGCTTGGACACAAGGTGGGCTCGGGACATAAACAGTATCCACCATGGAAGAGACGATTAGAGGCCAAGATAAAGGCAGCACGGAAAGAAGTTAGCCAGCTAGCTGAACTACAGAAAGGGAACATGGTGAATAAAGGGGCACCCAGGAAGTACAACTCACTCTCCATACCAGAGGCACTCGAAACTGCCAAACAGCGACTAACAGCTCTGGCCACCCGGTTGAAGAGATACACCAAGGAGGGAGAGGCCAGGAGAATAAACAAGCTGTTCTCCACTGAACCAGCCAAGGTGTACTCTCAGTGGCAGGGGAACAACAACCGGTCAGACCACAGCAACCTCCCAGAACAAGAATCAGTAACCATCTCAATGGCAGACGTCCAAGAAAGAGTGTCAAAGATGAAGAGCTGGACAGCACCAGGCCCCGATATGATCCATACGTACTGGCTGAAGAAGCTAACTGCACTCCATGAACGCCTAGTAGCACAGATGAACCAGCTGCTGAGGGATGGAACCCACCCAGAATGGCTAACCCAAGGCAGGACAGTCCTAATCATGAAGGACCCCCAGAAGGGACCCATCCCATCCAACTACCGGCCAATTACCTGTCTCTGCACAACATGGAAGGCCCTGTCAGGCATCATTGCGGCAAAAATGAGTAAGCATGTGGCTCAATACATGAGCGAGGTACGGAAAGGAATTGGCAGTAACACCAGAGGAGCCAAGCACCAGCTACTGGTCGATAGAACAGTCGCCCGAGACTGTAAGAAGAGACAAACCTGTGCACTGCCTGGATTGACTACAAGAAAGCCTACGACTCAATGCCACACACATGGATACTGGAATGTCTAGAACTGTATAAGATCAACAGGAACCTAAGGACCTTCATCCAGAACTCAATGGAAATGTGGAAGACAACCCTAGAAGCCAACTCAAAACCCATTGCCCAAGTCAACATCAAGTGCGGCATATACCAAGGAGATGCGCTATCACCACTGCTGTTCTGCATAGGCCTGAACCCCCTCAGTCAGATCATCACGAAGAGCGGCTACGGGTACCGATTCCGTAGTGGGGCAACAATCAGCCACCTGCTCTACATGAATGACATCAAGCTGTATGCCAGGAACGAGCGAGAAATAGACTCGCTGATCCACACCACCCGGATCTACAGCGATGACATAGGGATGTCATTCGGATTGGACAAGTGTGGCCGGATGGTCTCAAAGAGAGGCAAGATCATCCGGACTGAGGGGATTGACCTACCAGAGGGCAACATAGGTGATATCCAAGACAGCTACAAGTACCTTGGCATTCCACAGGCTAATGGAAACCATGAAGAGGCCACAAGGAAGTCAACCACAGCCAAATACCTCCAGAGAGTAAGGCAGGTCCTGAAAAGTCAGCTGAATGGTAAGAACAAGGTCCGAGCCATCAACATGTACGCACTACCAGTCATCAGATACCCCGCTGGTATCATAAACTGGCCAAAGGAGGAGATAGAAGCCACAGATATCAAGACTAGAAAGCTCCTCACCATGCATGGAGGGTTCCACCCCAAGTCCAGCACCCTGAGACTATACACTAAGCGGAAAGAGGGAGGCCGAGGGCTAGTGAGCGTCAAGACCACGGTCCAGGATGAAACATCGAAAATCCGAGAATACATCAGAAAGATGGCCCCAAAGGATGAACTGCTCAGTGAATGTCTCAGGCAGCAGAACCCTGATGAGAGTGCAGAGGAGGAGGAGGAACAGACAACCTGGAGAGACAAACCCCTACATGGCATGTACCACCGTCAGATAGAGGAAGTGGCTGATATCAAGAAATCCTACCAGTGGCTGGATAATGCAGGACTGACAGACAGCACAGAGGCACTAATCATGGCAGCACAAGAACAGGCCATAAGCACAAGAGCCATAGAGGCCAGGATCTACCAGAGTAGATCAGACCCAAGATGCAGACTGTGCAAAGAAGCCCCTGAAACAGTCCAGCACATAGTAGCAGGGTGTAAGATGCTAGCTGGATCAGCGTACATGGAGAGGCACAACCAAGTGGCTGGGATAGTATACAGGAACATCTGCAACCAGTATGGAATAGAAGTACCCAAGTCCCAATGGGCCATACCACAGAAGGTGGCTGAGAACAACAGGGCCAAGGTTTTGTGGGACTTCAGCTTCCAGACTGACAAACAGATCCTGGCTAACCAACCGGACATAGTGGTGGTGGACAAAGAGCAGAAGAGGGTGGTGGTGATAGATGTGGCGATCCCAGCTGACGCCAACATCAAGAAGAAGGAACATGAGAAACTTGAGAAGTATCAAGGGTTGAAAGAGCAGCTGGAATGGATGTGGAAGGTCAAGGGTTGCGTGGTCCCCGTGGTAGTGGGGGCACTTGGGGCAGTAACCCCCAAACTGGGAGAGTGGCTCCAGCAAATCCCAGGAACAACATCTGAAGCCTCAGTCCAGAAGAGTGCAGTACTAGGAACATCGAAGATACTGCGCAGAACCCTCAAACTCCCAGGCCTCTGGTAGAGGACCCGAGCTTGAGGATGACATGGATACCACCCCCCCGCCGGGGGTGAGAAGGAGATTTTTATATTTTATATATATATATATATATATATATATATATATATATATATATATATTTTTTTTTTTTTTTAGTGCTGTCAAGCGATTAAAATATTTAATCGCGATTAATGTCGCGACTGTCATAGTTAACTCGCGATTAATCGCAATTTAATCGCACATTTTTATCACATGAAAAGCCATTGTAATTCTCTTATCACCATAAAAAAGTGAATGGGCTTGCTCACCGTTCGAACTACGGGGGTACTTGGGGGATCCGAGATCCCCTGAAACAGACATGAGATCCCTTGAAAACATGATTTGGGAAATGTTGGGGGGTCTCTAAAATATTGGCAAAATGATGTTTATTGACATAGCAATCGTGTGTAACGGGAAGCATTTGCATATCCGAAGTGAGCGCGCGATGGAGATCCGCGCTCTGAGACAAGCGCAAGCACCCCCCCCCCCCAGGGAAAAAAAGGGACCCCCCGAAAATATCGGCATAGTTCGAACACTGGTTGTACCGATGTTTTTTTTTTTTATTGCAGAGCATAACACGTCTTGTCACAGCCACTGCAAAGTGGGGCTGGAGCCGCTGATGGGAAAACGAAACCTAAGCCGAGCACTGCGGCTCTTCGGGGGAGGGCAGAGGACTCTGGCTGTGCGGGGCGTGGCATTACAGTCTAGCTGCTATCGTTTTTCTAAGCAAAGTCTCTGTTCCAAGTTCCTGGCAGTTTCAAAAGCTTATGAAAAACCTACATCATGTCACAGAGCGTTAATCTCGCGATAAAAAAAATCATCGCCGTTAAAATTGACTCAAGTTAACGCGTTAATAACGCGACATTTTTGACAGCACTAATATATATATATATATATATATATATATATATATATATATATATATATATATATATATATATATATATATATATAAAAAAAATCCCCCCCCCCCCTCAAAGTTGCTTACCTCTCTTCACATCGAAAGGAGGAGGAAAGTTTTGCTTGTTGTGACATGCCGAATTATGAACACAAGAGGAAATACTTGTAATTCGCAACTAAAAAGACTGCAGCTACACTGGCAGCTTGAACATGCTTTCTAGTGCGATTGTGTTGCGCTTGCGCAGAGCGGTGTCAGTCCTGCGTGCCTTAGCACGTGCACCTGAAGGCACACCTTGGGCATGCACGCCTAACGAGCTCCGGCACGCGCGCCGTTAAAGAACACCTGGCTTTAATCAATGAACTATGTTTGGGCTATTTAAGGACCACGCCCAGGCAAGGACGATGCGAAGTATTACGCCGCGTCTAGGAACGCGAAAAATCAGAAAAATAAATCTCCATTCGGAAAACCGGAGATTTTCAAGAGAATTGTCAAATATCCGGATCTCCAGGTATTTCGTCATTAGCAGAAAAAATCCGGAGGAATTTTCATGAAAATCTAAAAATCCAGAACACTTTCATGACTAACCATGATGATCTGTACCATTTAATGAGAAGGGGTCAGGAGAAAAAAAAAAACCAAACAAAAAAACCCCAGCTTTCTATTGTTACTGGCAATAAGCATGAAAGCTCACATGACTGAACATATTGCGCCAAAAAATCCTGTAATTATATCACGAGGTTGTTTTGGCCTTGAGCTTCTCTCTGCAACTCCCTCGCTGTGCATGCAAATGATCCAAAATGAAGAACAATACACACTGAACAACAGTGAAGTGTTACGCTGACTTCGTTCCCAGTCAGACCTGACCCCGTCAACATAGTTCCATTCAACCGTTCTGCATAATGCTGCTGTATCACCGATCCTCAGGATTGCTTATTGTTCCCTAAAGTTGACAGCAGTTCAAATACAACTGTCAGGCTTGGACACGAAAAAAGAAAGGGTCGAAGAAGTAGTGGGCCAAACATCTTGGCACTCCTGGGATTCTGAGCTGAACTGGACAAAACGAAAGGGCTGCGGTATAAGCGCAGTGGTTGGCTGGAACAGGGGGAGTGTACGAGTGGGAACACAGAGAAAACTGACTTTCATACAAACACAGAGTGACAGAGCGAGGAGGTAGGATTAAATCTGGAATGTAAATAACAGCAAAGTGGAAGCCGAGTTGATAACATTTTAGAACACACAAAAAGAGCAAGCCATCCCACACACGGATTTGCTGAATCAAAATCTCTCTCGTGAACAAATCCAGTAGTGATCTTTTAATCAAGCAGGCCAAGAGTCAAAGCCACCACACCAAGTGTGTGAGAGAACCTGGCAGGCTTTACATACGCACTTTCCTTCGAATGTCACAGGCAGACTGCTGCTAAATGCTAAACGTAAAGTCTGAAAGACTCGTGTGATAAAGTAGCTGCATACTAATGTACTTTTTGAAAAGATAACATTACATTCTGCATCACACTGCCATGGCAACGGAAATATTTAGTGTGTGTGTGTGTGTGTGTGTGTGTGTGTGTGTTCTGGGGAGAATGGTGGAGAATGCCCGACTGTGGTGTGAATTTTTTAATTTTGAGGTAGAGCACCCCGACGCAGCGTGAATTTTTTAATTTTGAGGTAGAGCACCCCGACGTGGCGTGAATTTTTTAATTCTGAGGTAGAGTACCCCGATGCGGCGTGAAATTTTTCATTTTGAGGTAGAGCGCCCCGATGTGGCGTGAATTTTTTAATTTTGAGGTAGAGCACCCCGATGCGGCGTGAATTTTTTAATTTTGATGTAGAGCGCCCCGACGCGGCGTGAAATTTTTAATTTTGAGGTAGAGCGTAGAGCCCTGCACTCCCACGGGAGTCCCACGGGACTCGTGGGACCCACCGCAAAGCAGTGCAGCGCGGGACAAATTTTGAAAGCTCATTGCGGGCGCGGGCGGGACCGGAAGTGCACATATGCGGGAGCGGGAGTGCACATATGCGGCGCGGGCGGGAGCGGTGATAAGCTGCAGTCCCGCTAACTAAAAACGTGTTTGAAATAAAATTTATAAATTATTAATTTATGTCTATCATATATAATTTGTGCTGGATATTTTATTTGGCATTAATAAAAACATTTTAAGATGCCTAAATTTGCAGAGAGAGTCAGATTGCCAGATTGAGTGAGGAATGGCATCTTAAATTTGCCATTGATCACTCTAATGACTCGCCATTCACACCCAGCTAGCAAGAGAACCATGAGTGAAGTGATTTACTGCTTGAGTTAGTCTACAACTCTAATTAGAGAGACAGGTTACACAGTGACGGTAGGCTTGATTCAATGCCATCTGAGAAATCCTTCCTCATCTCATCTCATCTTATGCAAATTTGGCTGTCCAATCAGAGGCGGCCAAATTTGCATATTACAGGAAGGATTTCTGGGATAGCATTGAGTCAAGCCTACAGTCACTGTGTAACCTGTCTCTCTGATTAGAGTTGCTCACTCATGGTTCTCTTGCTAGCTCTGCTTTGCAATAAATTAAAAAAAAAAAAAAAAAAAAAAAAAAAAAACATTGGTACAAAGCAAGCCCATTCACTTTATGCTGATCAGAGAATTACAATGGTTTCCCATGTGACAAAAATGTGCGATTCGCTATTAAATATTTTAATCGCTTGACAGCACTAATTATTAGAGACACTACATGCTGAATTCAGAAACAAGGTAAATAATAAATGTGAACGTGAGCTGTAGATATTTATGCTCAAATCCACTCAAAGTAGGGGGCGGGGCACCATCACGCTGTGTCAAGACAAGAACTTTCCTGAGAAATAACGCGAACGTCTGCATCATGCGGGATTTGCGGGCGGGAGCGGGACAAAATATGGCAGGCGCGGGAGGGAGCGGGACTGAAAATCATAATTCTTTGCGGGTGGGAGCGGGACTGAAAAATCCGACCCGCGCAGACCTCTAGTAGAGCGCCCTGACGCAGCATGAATTTTTAAAAAATTTCTTGCCACCTCATAGTTAAAAAAATAGACTCGCACTCACACACCACAAAATCCGACAGCACTGCTTTCCTAGCCTTGCACTTATACAAGGAATTTGGTCCATGTTGTTCCAGGAAATATAAAATCAAAATCACAAATCATTTTCCAATAACAGTCCCAAAGTGTTCCTCTTATATCAGCTAGAAACAGCCGTTCCCTTACCACCCTCTCATCTTTTTCTCTCTCATGAAGTTAACAAGATAAAAATAAAACTCTAGCTGTCATGTTACCGAGAAACCAAAACAGCGCCGACTCTTGTCCTTAATAAAGGAGGAAAACCTAAAGTAACAAACAGCATTAACGGGTAAACATAAAGGGCAGTCTCTGATTGTTAAAGCCCTGGAGAGTCCTTACAAAAATACTCAGGATTCACAAGATCAACAATTTCAGCTCTGCGACAGTATTTAATTAAGCCCAGTGAAATACTCTGTTGGGTTCACATCTGGAATCTGGTCTGCCATTGATTATTGGGGACACAAAAAGTCTTCTTAGTAGTGGATATCAAAATCTGGACCCAGGTGTGGAGGAACAGTATTTTCACAAACCGCGTTAGAATGGGTTCTGGTTAGTAAGTATATGCAGAGAGGAAGCGATAAAGTACACACTTGAGGCAATGCAAGGGTCCGGGTGTCGCCACTCGGGTCATGGTGGCTCCGTTCACCGTGCTGAGCTGAACGCTGGAGATGTAGAGCGTTATGGAGGAAGACTGCAGCCTCGTCTTTACCACCTCCAACGGGCATGTTAAAATGGCTCCCACTGTACCACCACACCTACAGAGAGAGAGAGAGAGAGAGAGAGAAAAATACAACTTATTATGGCTGTTTTGATCATCGGCTTGTTTTAGAAAAAGAAAGCGACCCGTTTTACATTTATGTAGCTCCACTTTATTTATTAGCTACCTCTGGATCATCTAAACAAATCATATTACACGGGCAGAAAGCTGAAGCTCTCTAATCCAATGCAGGCCGAGTCAAACTTAAGAAGTGCTGCGTGTTGGTTTGCCCCACATAACGACTAATAGCTTCAGCTGGATATTTCGTTTGTCTCAACTTGCTCAGACTGACTGCTAAAACTGGTTCACATTCACCTCCTCAATGATGCATTATGCCAGTAGAACTCGTGTGTGCGCAGGAGTAAGTCAAGTCATGCCCAAAGAAATATTGGGGACACACACAAAAAAAAAAAAAAAAAAAAAAGTGTCTGGAAAAGATTAGCTTCAAGTTTTCCTTGCGAGAGCTCGTCACATATATAAAAATATATAAAAGCTGGGAGGTCGGTATCATGAAATACTGTGACCGAGGCCTCTGGGCCGTACCCTTTCACGATATGGACTGACCGTAAGCTGGTACATAATATATTTATTTTTTTCTTTACCAAATTCTAACAGAAAATGAGAGCGCCCGAAAGGGAAACCATACTACTCCAAACCTGCTACTCAGCTTTCTCCTGAAATGTTTTTTTATTTCGTCTTCCTCAGGGTAGTAAAACTCGCTGTCAACGCTGTCGTTATCGCTATCCATGCTGTAAAATTAATGCTATTCTCTTGAGAAATGAGAAAATAAATGTTGACAAAAATTGCTACTATGTTTTTTGTTGTTGTTGTGAACGAACAAGTCGCCAAAGGTCCGTAACCGGGGTCCGGATTATAGGATTCCGGACCGCTCGCGAGCCAATCAGAGCGCAGGATTTGATGGAAACTGGACTGCAAAATAAATAAATAAATTAATTAATTAATTAATTTTAAAAAAAAACCATACATCATATGACCAGTACGGACCCACACGCGCTCTTAATAAAACCATTGGGAAACGTCACGTGACTGAGCAGATACGGATTTTTAAATCCGGTCCAGAAAAAGCCGTATGCGGCCCCGGACCTGTTTCCCTCGCTTCCGCCATTTTCATTTTGCTCTGAATTTTTACTTTGAAAAACGAGCGACATAACTGAGCACAGTGAAATGGGCAATTCCATGTAAATGTCAACCTCACCATGCAAAAATAAAGCAACATGTAATACATCAAAACCACTCCCAGAGATATCACCTAGGCCTGTATTTTACAGATGTGAATAAGTTGAACCAATTTGTAACCAACCTAATGTGTCACTGTCAGTCTTTCTTTCTTATAATGTAAACCCCAAGCTAAAATCAACTTTGATCATGTACAATTCTATATTATTGCCACAAGCCACAGATATGTATGCTAAAATCCACAAAACAGCAAAACAATAGCCATCCTAAATATTATTTAAGAACTTTGATAGTTTTAGCTGATATTTACAGAGTTTTTCAAAGGGTTATGGTGGTTAAATTGCTGATTTTCTAAACATATGCCATGTCTATTTCAGACGCGTCACATCCATAACGGAATTTCGTCACATCCATAACGCTGACTTTTCCTTCCGAAACTCTGCATGAAATACAAAATATTTTAAACAAAGATTTTTTTAATATTCACCTTGGACCCCTCTATCAAATGGATATCTCCATTTCGACATTAGGTTTACAATTTCACAGAGTTTGATAAAAATGTACAGTCACCCAAGAAAAGTGATACTTTTTCTGTCACATCCATAACGCATCTTTTATTGGCGTTTTCTGGCATGCCCTAGATGTACTATGGGAATTGTTCTTGTTCTATCACTTCTCCAGTATGGTACAGCCTTAAAATATGCAACACCTGTTTAAATACTGGGAGACAATAAAACATGCACTGGGTCATTTGTTGCCATTTTGAGTTCAAGTGTCACGTCCATAACGCTGGAATTGCTCAAAGTGAATTTTATTTATTCATTTATTTTTAAAATTCAACAATTTTATTAAAAATAGTTTTCTTCAAAAATTTCTCCACCAGTCAAGGCTTCTGTGGCATTTGGTTTGCTGCCTTTTCCAGTTTTTCTGAGGTCTCTGTGCTTGGACTTCAGGACTTCCCTGGACTTTTTAAAGTCTTCGTCTTTCAGGGTGTTTCTCTAAAGCCTAGGTCACAACTGGCCGTACATGCTCCTACAGCCGGTCTACGTGCAAAAAACGCAAGAAACGCACGGAGGGCACGCGTGTGACGTGCTCAGAGATGCCATACACTACGAAATTTTTGTATTTTCTAAGATTTTCTGCCACTTTTGCACCACTACGACCAGTTAATTCGAAACTACGAATTTCGCAGTGATCGGAAAAAAAAATCAGTTCGTTCCGCATTTTTGTTTGGTACGTTGAACTCCGCCATGACTGAATAAAATTCAGTCCGTTCCGCATTTTCGGAAGGATGAAATCCGCGGGAATCATTCAAAGCTTTTGTGATACGTCATCGCTGATTGGTTGATATTCGCTTCCGGGTTTGAACTCAACCAACCAAAATTCGTGATAGCGCCGTCCGACAATGGAGAAGCCGAGCAAGAATAACCAGAAATTTAATGATAAATATACAGCAACATGGCCGTGTATTGTTCCTTCGTGAAAGGGGATGTATTTCGCACAATGCACGGTTGTATATGGTTAGTTATAAAAGTAAAAAAGGACAGATCTGAATTTTATTTTATTGAAATCATTATAACCATTGCTACAAACCATACAAGCAGGTTTAATGATAATATGTAATACGCTTCAGATTAACAAAATCATGACATATGATAATATTAACAGTAGTTGTAAGTCCTCAGAAATGGTTCCAGTGCCAAAGCTAGATAAGGTTTGGGTTCAAACTTTCAGTTGACATATTCTTAAAACTACTTTGAATGAAATAAGTTTTCATGACTGTGATCTAGAATCATCTCATCCCATTATCTCTAGCTGCTTTATCCTGTTCTACAGGGTCGCAGGCAAGCTGGAGCCTATCCCAGCTGACTACGGGCGAAAGGCGGGGTACACCCTGGACAAGTCGCCAGGTCATCACAGGGCTGACACATAGACACAGACAACCATTCACACTCTCATTCACACCTACGCTCAATTTAGAGTCACCAGTTAACCTAACCTGCATGTCTTTGGACTGTGGGGGAAACCGGAGCACCCGGAGGAAACCCACGCAGACACGGGGAGAACATGCAAACTCCACACAGAAAGGCCCTCGCCGGCCACGGGGCTCGAACCCGGACCTTCTTGCTGTGAGGCGACAGCGCTAACCACTACACCACCGTGCCGCCTGATCTAGAATCAACTTAATAAAAAAATTCAAAGTCTGCAGTTGGAACCAAGAAAAAAAATGTGATTTGGCATGAAATGACCTATGTCAGAAATATAACTGTGAATAAAACACATTTTATAAGGATTGACTTGTCCAAGCTTCATTTTTTTTTTTACTTTGCAAAGTAACAAATGTACTCCTTCACTGTGCATTCTACACTCATGAAAACATTACAATATATTGTATTGTGTGCATATATATATATATATATATATATATATATATATATATATATATATGCATACAGTTTGCAGCCGAAAACTACGGATTCCTCGGCCCCGAACGACAGCTCTGTTTATTGAAAGGTTGGCATCTCCGCGTGCTGATTTTCGAGCCGCAGAGGTTCTTTGTCATGTCAAACAAACTCTACAGGCACTTATGTTTTTTTCAGGTTGCAAGACAAACTTATGGCCAACGTGCGTCTTTCTCCACGAACAAAAAAAAAAAACCCCGCAGCAATTTGGGAAACGCCAAAAATCGCACGTCCGGTTGTGACCTAGGCTTTACTGTTATTGTCAAGGTAGTGTTGAATACTTTGCGAAAAGGAAGACAAAGTAGTCCAAATTTCCTTTTTTCTTTGCTTGCATATAGAAACTACATCCCAAGCTGTCTTGCTCCTTAGAGGGGATGACTTATGTCTCTTAACTTCAGCAATAACTCTTTTGAAAACGTTCACATTGTATTTAGTTTAACGGTTTTTTCTTCTTGTTCTTGTATAAAGTGAATTTCTTCGCTCTAAAGTACTTTTTTTTCCCCCATTTTTCTTTGACAATTTCAGCTTGTTCAATTAGGTCTGTGTCTGATAAATCATCTGGATAAGAAAAAAATTCACCTTCACTGTGCCCAGTTGAGTCATTTTTCACACACCGTTGTTCATCGTTTTCCACTGTGTGTGTTATTTAAGAAAGGTCATATGATAAAATGCTTGTTGACCGAGTTAGGTTGGGCTGGACAGGAAAGCATTTGGCCCTTGGTCATTTGTACGGACTGCGCTGCGCCCGGTCCATATTATCTGCCCAAGTGTGAATAGTTGGAACTGTTGCTGGCTGCTAAACTGCATCGGGAAGTCATTAGTCATCCAAGTGCAGCGACGCCCTTTATTCGATAAAAACTGAGCACCAGTGTGTAGCAGCGAGGGTGTGGTCGACCGTGAACGGCGAGGAGTCAGGATGAATCAGCAGGTAACACGTGACGAGGTAATCCTGTGTCTAATTAACAGCTGTCTATTAACATGCGTCTGTGCATGTCTTGCAGGTAGTCAGTAACGAGAGAGAGCGCGAGCGCTGTGTTCCCCAACGCGTGTGGTATCTGTGCGTTTTAATAATTGCATTGAAAAGTGAGGAAAAATAAAACACACACACACACACACACCTGTTCTGAAGCCTCCACTGAAGTGCTGTGGTCACATGGTTTGAAATGGGCCTCACGTGTTTGCATTGATTATCTGTATTCATGAACTACAAAGTCTGAGATAAAGCTCAAAACGGTACACTACTGCACAACTTCTGTCTGCAGCAACAATTCAACTTATAGCCTACAAGCATTTCATTCTTTTCAGAGCGATAAAAGACTTCAGAAGGTAATAAATTATTAAAGCATATATGCAGAACCATGGCCTCACTTTCATTTATAAATGCCTCGAGACCTCAAGAATGGCACAGGAAAAGTTTTAAGCATTAATAATAAATCTAATATAGTAATTTTTATGATTAAAGTGACTCATATAGGTAGCGGTCTGAGTGAATGACCTTGACGTCTGTAACGTCACAGCAGGAAGTCTATCGGTCTCATCGCCATTTCCGCTATACTAAAACACAGAGCTGACTGCAACTCCGATCCTCCATTTTGAGCTAATTTATCGCCGTGCCACGGAGATGTGCTGCTGGCCGGTGCAGCAACACGACAGAAGGTGGATTTACGTTGCATTCATGGCCCAAGAATGTTCATGAGCACACTGGGCGCCTACGAAGTGGTCTCTCCTCTGCTCTGCACATTTTACTGAAGACTCGTACGAAACCTCTGATCTGTTGGAGCGTTGGCTATAAGCCCGTATTGAAAGAGGGTGCAGTATCAACAATTAAAGGAAAAGAAAACTACAAGAAAAGGAAATTATTTTATTTATTTTTTAAAAAACAAAAGTTCAGTTGCACCAGGCCTCCCAGAGTGAGCCGAAGTTGTTGGTAAAACCCGGGACGCGACATATCGCTCAGGCATGCCCCTTTTCCACCAAAGCAGTTCCAGGGCTGGTTCGGGGCCAGTGCTTAGTTTGGAACCGGGTTTTCTGTTTCCACTGACAAAGAACTGGCTCTGGGGCCAGAAAAAACGGTTCCAGGCGAGCACCAACTCTCTGCTGGGCCAGAGGAAAGAACCGCTTACGTCAGCGGGGGGGCGGAGTTGTTAAGACCAAAAACAATAACAAGACCGCGAAAGATCACCATTTTTAAGCGACGAGAAGCAGCAGCTGTACAAACGCGAAGTAATTTATTATTGTTGTTGCCGCTGCTGCTTCTTCCGTGTTGTTTTTGCTTTGATATTCGCACCAAGGTTTATGCAAACGCAGCGCCATAACTTCCGTATACAGCGACGTAATGACGTGGCTCCGCTTAACCCCGCAAGCTATGGAAAAGCAAACTGGTTCTCAGCTGGCTCGCAAGTTGAACGAGTTGTGAACCAGCACCAGCCCCGAACCAGCCCTGGAACTGATTTGGTGGAAAAGGGGTAGCAGTGACCTCCCTGCGGTTGTTGCTAAAACCGGTGACATCCCGCTCCGTCCCGGGTTTTAGGAATTGCCTGAGCCGAGCAGTAATGGCAGAGTACACAGGATGGAGAATGAGTGGCAGCCGTCTGATTTTCTCCACTGGATATCGCTGCCATCTCACCCTTACGTGGAAGAAGTGAATGAACGGAGAAATGAACGAACAACTGAAAGTCAGATTGTTTCAAAACAAATCGGCCACAAGATCGGCCTTCAAGAAGCGACAGCGCAGACGGGTAAGCTCCGACTCTCAACACGTTGTTTACCTGCATTTAGATGAATACATGTAACTTGTATTGTGTTTAAGTTAGCGGTATAAGATTATTTAATTTGCTTCAGAATGTGATCGTCTCAGTTCATCTGATTATTTAATGAGCCTTTTACGTGTTATCAGTGAAAATGCATGCATGTACATGTATGTTGCATAAGTTATAACGCCTATCCTGTTTTAACGAGAGTCGACCCACAATCAATGAAAGTTGAGCAAGTCGGTAACGGTATTTCTTACTTTCACCATAAATTTTTATTTATATGACTTTGGTCTAGGCGGCACGATGGTGTAGTGGTTAGCGCTGTCGCCTCACAGCAAGAAGGTCCGGGTTCGAGCCCCGTGGCCGGCGAGGGCCTTTCTGTGCGGAGTTTGCATGTTCTCCCCGTGTCCGCGTGGGTTTCCTCCGGGTGCTCTGGTTTCCCCCACAGTCCAAAGACATGCAGGTTAGGTTAACTGGTGACTCTAAATTGACCGTAGGTGTGAATGTGAGTGTGAATGGTTGTCTGTGTCTATGTGTCAGCCCTGTGATGACCTGGCGACTTGTCCAGGGTGTACCCTGCCTTTCTCCCGTAGTCAGCTGGGATAGGCTCCAGCTTGCCTGTGACCCTGTAGAACAGGATAAAGCGGCTACAGATAATGAGATGAGACGAGACTTTGGTCTATACCTGTAAAAGGCCTTGGACTTAAAACCGATTACCGCTGTGACGTCACGCACTCAGGGCTGGCTGGCTCAGCGGGGCAGCTCGAATCTCATCTTTGCATTTGATTTTAACTCTCAAAATTATATTTTTTTTAAAAATTCCCATTTATGCAGCATACAAGAGTCCAGGATGGAGATACTATCCACTCAGAAATTTATTTAAAAATAAAGGTTCTGCGTATCTGCTTTAAACTGTTTGGTAGTGGTGTGCGCTGTACCATTGAAACCATCTTGCTGAGCCAGTTAAATTTGTAGTTCTTTTTTAGATTTGGATCACAAGAATTAAAAGGGATAAAAGAAAAGACTTCAAGCTGTCTAATTCGACAAAAGTGTGCTCGGTGCGTTTTAGCAAGGAGGATTTTACTAATACCGAAAGCAAAGGAAGGAGATTAAAACCTGACGCTCTGCCGAGTCTTGAACAAAAGATTACAAGAAAAAGGTCACTTCCTGCAAAGCTCGAGGAAATCCATAGACATAAGGCCTTGCTGGAAGATGAAGAGACACACACCGCCTCAGAAGGGGAAAGGGATTTTGAGCTAACAGGCAGTGACAATATGGGTTCAAGATCATCCTTGGCGAATATCCCGCAGCCACGTGGATTTGTGTTTACCCATTTCAGATCACGTGATCGAGTCCGAGGTCATCTGTTCCTCTGTATCCCAAACCTGTCACACAGTGTTTTCCCCTCATACTAGTTTATTAATTTGCTAAATATTAAAATGCTTAATTTATAACAAACAACAACGAGATAGTCAGTCAATGACAGCGTAGCTCACTCCAGCCTTGTCTAGTCCAGAAGGAATGATCTAAAAAGTGGGCCACCTTGCGCAATAAATGTTCCAAGCTATATACACTATTATCCACCAGGCTTTCGTCTAAACCGGGGAACAGGGGTGCTGCGCCCTCTTACTCTCGGCGTGCGCCTCCTTACCGAAATGCCGACTGAACCCCAAGTCACACTTAGGCCATGCACTTATATGCTACTGCACAACATGCAATCTTTCTCAAAACGATCTTTTCTCCGTGAAAACATCCCAGCAACACCACGTGACAATTAGTCTGGTTAACACCAGACCATATCACAAGTGAAATACGGTCTGGAATCCGCCTACTGAATTTCTCGTAGGGGAGGTGTGGTTTACGATTGTCAATGGCCGTTTATTGGACGTTGCGAATGTCTATCATTTGGCGTATACGTAGCCCATGGCCAATCATGGCAGTTGTACCCGGTGACGTAGTTAGAGCGACGAAGAGGCGAAGAAAGACTGTAACGCCAAACGCTGTTCTTTTTTTAAAACAAACTTTTGCTCTAAACTATTCAGAACAGTGTCTAAAGCTTGATCGAAAGTTTGGTTCGTATCGCTCGCCGCCATGTTAAATGTGATCCGTAAACAGTCCCAAATAAACTACAAGCTTCCGTTTGTCGAGTAGTACGCGTCACCGTCTTTCCACCCCTCCCTACTCTCTGATTGGCTCCCTAACTCAGGCGAGCCTTTAGACCATAGTTTCCATGCTGTCTTTTCAGATCAGAACGATTGTGCAAAGCAGCATGGGATTTCCCAGGCTACGTGACAATGTGTCTGATCATCAAATATATGTTATAATTACTCCAAAAATATTCCCATCATAGTAGATACACCACCAGACGGTGCAAAAACAATCCGAATTGGCGTTTTCCAGACTGAGGCGCCATGTTGTTTACTTGTTGCGGCTGCTCTCGCGAGATTTGACATGGGTTACGTACAAGGTCAGCTGACTTGTAGAGCGAGATTTCTCGAGACTCAATGACCTTTCACCCACCGGCGCGGGAGCTTTTGACAGAAGTAGTTCGCGAGTTGTTTTTGTTGACACTTGGGCATTTAAAGATGTCATCCCACGGCACGAAGCGGAAGAAAGCCAAAGACTGTCCGGGGCAGAAGAAGATTACTTCTTTCTTTTTCAGTGTTGACAGACAATTTGTTACAATTTCCCTCTCAGACAGCCTCAGAATGTCCCATTGTAGCCTCAATTTTTCAAAGGCTTCGCACAACGGGGGGGGACGGACAACCGGCACCCCCCCCAATCGCTTCGCTCCCTTGCCATGGTGAGTGCCCTCGTATTACATTTTTCTAGAAAAATCCCTGCTATTATCCACCCTAGGAATACCGACCTATTTGCCAGAAAGAATCCAAAACGGCGAGGAATTGACCGAGAAGAAGCGATTTTTTTTTAAACTGCTCATTAAAGGCTTAATTAGTCCATAACTTCATTAATAATTGTAATTGAGCAAATCTGGGTAGAAGTTATATGCACCCTACCCTCATGCCAGAAAAAGTCAAAATCTATGAAGAATTGAGGGAGAAGTGGTGTGTGGAAACTGCTCATTAGCGACTGACTGATTAATTACTCCATATCTTCATTATTAATTGCAATGATGCAAATTTGGGTAGAAGCTATATGCAACCCAGGCAGACCTACCTTCCTGCCAAAAAGAATAAAAATCAATGAAGAATTGAGAGAGAAGAAGCGATTTTCGTGAAATGTGGATGACGCCTGACGGACAACACATGATGGCATAAACTCATCACCTGTCGGCCGGATGAGCCGACAAGTATAAAGGATCCTTAGATTTGAATTGAAATTTTAAATTCATAATCCTCCGTCTGTAATCCGCATGTTAGATTTGGCACAGTTTTACGCCGGATGCCCTTCCCGACGCAACCCTCTCCATTTATCCAGGCTTGGGACCAGCACCAAGAGCACACTTATGCACCCCCAGGGGCTGGATTATAGACGTAAAGAAAGTTGGTGAATTCAAGTACCTGGGGTCAACTGTGCAGGAAAATAGGGGCTGCGATAGTGAGGTGAGAAAGAGAGAGAGTGCAGGCAGGGTGGAGCAGTTGGAGAAGGATTTCGGGAGTCATTTGTGATTGGAAAGTCCCAGCAAAAGTGAAAGGTAAGATGTATAAGACAGTAGTGAGACCAGCTGTGATGTATGGATTGGAGACCGTACCCTTAACGAAGAGACAGGAGGCAAAGTTGGAGGTGGACGGAGTTGAGGATGTTAAGGTTTGCGATGGGAGGTTGGACAGGATAAGGAACGAGCACATCAGAGGGACAGCACATGTGGAGAGTTTGGGAATTAAGCTAAAAGAGATGAGACTGAGATGGTATGGGCACATCCTGAGAAGAGATGCAGAGCATGTTGGAAGGAGAATGTTGAGGATGGAGCTGCCAGGCACACGAAAACGAGGAGATACTGTACATGGATGTGGTGAGAGAGGACATGAAAGTGGCAGGTGTGGTAGAGAAGGATGCGGAAGACGGGGAGCAATGCAGATGAAAGAGGAGTCCGCTGTGGCGACCCCTAATCGGGAGCAGCCAAAAGAAGAAGAATCCTCCATTTAGCTCAAAACGGAAATTTAAAATTCAGTAATAACGTATGCATTTGCTGTTTAGCGTCATGGCACTGACGTTTCATTTACATGGAGGTTTGAACGCTTCTTAAATCATCTCTAAATGAAAATACAAACTGGATTTCTCAAACTGCGTGCGAGCATTTCCTGTGTACACACTTTATATGCATTTGCACTCTTTACTGAGACATTTGCAATTTATCAAACACACACCACCATATTATAAAGATGGCAAAATTCAAATATGAAAAGGAAAAAAATTGCCTCCTTGACTCGCCTTTATAAAAGCTCACCGATACCCCTTTTCCACCAAATCAGTTCCAGGGCTGGTTCGGGGCCGGTGCTGGTTCACAACTCGTTCAACTTGCGAGTCAGCTGAGAACCAGTTTGCTTTCCCATAGCTCGCAGTGCTAAGGGAAGCCACGTCATTACGTCGCTGTATACGTCAGTTACATCGCTACGTTTGCATAAACCTTGGCGCGAATATCGAAGCAAAAACAACACGGAAGAAGCAGCAACAACAACAACAACAATAATAATAATAAATGACTTCGCGTTTGTACAGCTGCTGCTTCTCGTCGCTTAAAAATGGCGATCTTTCGCGGTCTTGTTATTGTTGTTGGTCTTAACAACTCCGCCCCCCCGCTGACGTAAGCGGTTCTTTCCTCTGGCCCAGCAGAGAGTTGGTGCTAGCCTGGAACCGGTTTTTCTGGCCCCAGAGCCAGTTCTTTGTCAGTGGAAACAGAAAACCCGGTTCCAAACTAAGCACTGGCCCCGAACCAGCCCTGGAACTGCTTTGGTGGAAAAGGGGCATGATTCCCCACAGTATCTATGGGACATGTGTAATTGATATCACGTAGGTGTTTAAAGTCTATGAAATGGCTTCTTATCTATGATTTGATTCAAGGTACTGCCGCATTTCCTTCTGAAACAGGAAGTCAGAACAATGGTGTATCAAAACGACTGGCTGAATTACACAACCACCAAAGACATTCGAGATGTGCTTCACCCCTGACACATTTACACAACCCTGACAGCAGATGAGCACGCCAGCCAAGTCTGGAGAATCTATCATTTGATCTGATGAAAATATGTGCACATTTTTAAAACCTTGATATCAAGAGAGGGGGGAATGATCGTGGCTTATAAAAATTATGTTTTTATATGTATCCCACCATAAAATGCTGGCAGTAGAGTTTAAGATAATTGTGTTTGGGAGATTATCTGGATCCTGGCAATAGAAGGACCATGATGGTGGGATAACTCCATGACTATGGTAAGGTCTGCTGTTTATTTTGCTATGCGGTATGTTATAGGGACTTCATGGCTCATTTAACCGACAACCAGGAGTGTGAAATGGGTGGGAAGACATTACTTTGCAGAAATTTGATATAACATGATGACTTGGGTATCAGTGTCAGGGGTTTTCTAGAAAAATCTAGTATGAGGGCGCTCACCATGGCAAGGGAGCGAAGCAACGGGGGGGTCCGCCCCCCCCCGCCGTGCGAAGCCTTTGAAAAATTGAGGCTCCAATGGGACATTCTGAGGCCGTCTGAGAGAGAAATTGTAACAAATTGTTTGTCAACACTGAAAAAGAAAGAAGTAATCTTCTTCTGCCCCGGACAGTCTTTGGCTTTCTTCCATTTCGTGCCGCGGGATGACATCTTTAATTGCCCAAGTGTCAACAAAAACAACTCGCGAACTACTTCTGTCAAAAGCTCCCGCGCCGGTGGGTGAAAGGTCATTCAGTCTCGAGAAATCTCGCTCTACAAGTCAGCTGACCTTGTACGTAACCCATGTCAAATCTCGCGAGAGCAGCCACGACAACTAAGCAACATGGCGCCTCAGTCTGGAATCCGCCAATTCGGATTGTTTTTGCACCGTCTGGCGGTGTATCTACTATGATTGGAATATTTTTGGTGTAATTATAACGTATTTGATGATCATTGTCACGTGGTGTTTCTGGGATGTTTTCACGGAGAAAAGATCGTTTTGAGAAAGATTGCATGTTGTGCAGTAGCATATAAGTGCATGGCCTAAGTGTGACTTGGGGTTCAATCGGCATTTCGGTAAGAGGGCGCAGCGCCCCTGTTCCCCGGTTTAGACGAAAGCCTGAGTGTTCTCCACGGGGGCTTTTAAAGTGGCGCACCACCACGTTATAATTCTGGCCTGCCGCCCTTCCCTTGGCCAAAAAAAAAAAAAGTAACTTCAGTATACACCAAATAAATCGTAAAGTATTCGCTTTATTATAATTTAGTAACTATTTAACATGCAGAAGACCATTAAACGAATGCATAAGGGGCTACCTGAAGTGGCCACGCGATTGCAATAGAAAAACATCCACCCGGCTGCATACAGATTGCGACACGGAGCTGTGCAAACTGAGGTCGATCCCTGTGTTACACTTCACCGCACCGCATTACACCATACTGACACATAGTAACGCTGGAAGCTACAAGCTGCAGCTAGCCAGCAGCTAAATAACCTTGTGGGTGTTTGTAGCACTATTGTGCAACGGTTACATTTATCTATCGCCTTTTCTGACCATACACGGTTACAGTAATCATATAACCGCACACACAAAGTTCAGATCTTTTATTTTACGTATCTGTGATTGTGTAGGCGAGAGCTGCATTTTCCCGTTGCTTCACTGTGGTTGTTTACTGCAGGACTTCCGGGTTCCTGGGTCAAAGGACCCGAACTACGGAGGCCGGGGTGGCTTTGTAGTGCCAGTCTCGGGTACGCGCACCAGCTCGTGCATGGATTGGAGTGGTTAACATTAACAATTAACATTAAGTATATTGTAAAAAAAATAATGTATGCATTTATTATAATTAGGTATTTTGTTTATGCATGGCAGTTCGTTTATTTTTCACACAGAAAAAAAATATAATTAATTCAGGGATGCGCAACAGGAGCATCAGTCTCAACTGAAATGTCAAATGAGTCTCGCATTGAGTAAGAACGTGTTAATTTTTTGTAAAATGATTTTAACAATGATTTAGTATTTCCTATCCATTTATTGGTCAGTTTCACCGTCAAAAAAAAAGCCCAAAGTCCGTCAGCTTCTAGTCTGGCTAACGCGACTTCAAAGCTCTGCGAGCATTTGGTCTGGCAAAGATATTAAGCCCAACCGTTTCCCAAAGTGCGTGGTTGACCCGCCTCCCTGAAATGCCTCAGTTTGCTACTGGTCGAAGCCAGAAAAGGCTGTGACGAAGCTTAAACCAATCACATCACTCTTTCCTCTGACGTATGTGACGCGACGGAAACTGCTTGAGTAACAGGAAGAAGATAAATAGCTCCAGGGCTGCTCTTTGCTCCGTTTTCAATGAGAACTTCCCGTTGAATGCTTTCAATACAGCATCTACCGCTGTGTCAAAGGCTTGCCGCTGCTCCATGTTCATAATGTTTCTAGTGAATGAAGCGCTTCCGGCATAGATTCTGTAAACAATCTATGGCTTCCGGTCGCAGTTCTACTACGTCACTGCCTTGAACACGCCTCTACCCAGGGCCGTTGGAGATGCTCAAAGTTGATTGGGTCCCGATTTTTCGGGAGCTTGGAAGAGCTGGAGATAGCTTGCCTTGCCAGACCAAGTTCGCAACAGCCCCCCGTGTTGCGTCACACTTAGGATGGGCGGGCCCAGGCTAGTCAGCTTCACCTAACCCCCAAAACCGCCTTTTATTTTTGAAAAGTGGAGAACACCGAGTATGTACAAATACTGTACAAAATATTGCCAGCATCATTACAAAGCTCCGGTTCTTCTCTTTTGTGTGATGCATTACGTTACATTAATGGCATTTAGCAGACGCTCTTATCCAGAGCGACATACGACATACCCAGAGCAGCCTGGGGAGCAGTTGGGGCTTAGGTGCCTTGCTCAAGGGCACTTCAGCCATTCCTGCTGGTCCAGGGAATCAAACCAGCAACCCTTTTGGTTCCAAAAGCTGTTTACTTAACCATTAGGCCATGGCTTCCCCTATGCGAGTTTCATATCTACGCAGTGAGGAGTTCATGAGCAATTCAAACAAGAGTAATGGGTCTGGAGATGGACGCAGAGCTGTATGCAGATCGTTACTATGAGTAAATCGGACGTATATTTCAAATTATTTTTCCATGCTAAAACAACTTCGTCGGAAAGTTCAAGTCATGTGGTCTCACGTGATATGAGCTTTACCTTGCGATAAATACATTGTGAGGAATTCAACCGAGAAGACAGGATTAATATTAATTCCAGGACTTTCAATCAATTAAAATATTTAAAAACACTATAGTCCATACTTAACTGACGATTAATCGCACATTTATCTGTTCTAAAGGTACCGTAAAGAGATATTTCAAGTTTTTGGCGAGTGGGCGTGGAAAAATCTGCTTGCTTTATGCAAACGTATGTGGCCAGGTCAGGAAGGATAAGGCTGGAGACACAGTAATGGTGCGTTCATGTGCTATGGGAATTATGGTAAATACCAAACGCGACATGGAAAGCACACATGAACGCCCCTCTTGTGGTATTTTCCACTGGGCAACTCGTAGAAAATTTTGATACACGAGTTGCCGAGATGAGATGAACTTTAACCTTTTCAACATGGCAGCGAGCGGTACAAGACACTTGAATGCTAAGCATTGTACGCTACTAAAGTTTTTTTTTTATACTAGTACTAGTGGGTAGTTTTTGGTGTCTATGCAATGTTGCGTCATTAACAAGTGTAATATAATACGTTAGAAATCCGTTTCCTTTAAAAATGTGTTATGGTTTGTTTTTACCTATCCAGAGCAGACGCTATTGCTAACGATAGCTGACTAACTATTGCAAACTTGAATCTGGTCCACCATCTTTAATTTGTCAACAACAACAAAAGCATGTGAACACAACACACTGGTAAATACCACTTCCCAACTGGAAAATATCATCATCTTCCCATAGCACATGAACACAGCATAAAAGTTATTTTTGTGGGTATTTTATTCCCCAGCTTCATTTTTAAAAAATAAAGTAGCGTTACATTTTTAATTTTGAGGGTTTAGTACAATTCAGTGTGAACAAAATGTAGTATTTTCCTCAAGTTCTGTCCTTAAAGCAGATACGCAGAACCATGGCCTCATTTTTTTTGTTTATAAATGCCTTGAGACCTCAAGAATGGCACAGGAATAGTTTTAAGTGTGAACAATAAATATAATATTGCAGGGCTGTAGTCAAGTCCACCTTAGTCGAGTCCGAGTCAAGTCCGAGTCCAAAGAGGTTCGAGTCCGAGTCAAGTCCGAGTCCAAAGAGGTTCGAGTCCGAGTCAAGTCCGAGTACAAACAGGTTCGAGTCCGAGTCAAGTCCGAGTCCAGGACAGCAAATACAAGTCATATACTTGGAGCATCAAGATAATAACTTTGGGTTATTACTAACACAGTGTCACAGTACTTATGGTTTGTGTATATATACAAACAATAGCTTGTACAATATAGCTTCACTCATACAATAAGTGTGAAAAATTATTACCAGTATTATACTGTAAGTGTGTACCTGTGGTTAGAGTATGCCTTGCCTAAAAAAAAAAAAAAAAAAGTGTACATGCCGTGAGTGTAATGAAATAAGTAATTTTTATTTGAGCATTAACTGTAACAACCCCCCCCCCCATAGAATCATTTGTCAACATTAATCAACAGTCTCACTCACACACACACACTCACACACACACCTCAAGAGTTAATATTGTAACTTAATTCTCATTTAGCATCTAACGTTTTACCTGATGAAAAAAAATACTAACGTAAGGAATTGTAGCGTCGTATCCGTATCTTCCATTGGCCAGTGTTCGCTACTGTTAGCACAAGATAAAGCTAAGCACTTTCTAACTGTCACTTACCTTGCTGGGTGGTTCCTCTGCAGGTGTCTGTTAAAATTGGACGTCGTCCCAAGCGTGTCTGAAATTGTTTTTTTGCAGAATCTGCAGTCTGCCCGGTGTTTCTTTTTCTGATCTGTTGTTGAAAACTCATGGTGATTTGTGTAGGCGAATTTAATTACCCCCGAATTAGCCGACATCTTCGCTGTATAGGCTATGTGTGAGAGAAAACAATGAAGGTCGCGCGGGAAGATAATAAAACACATATTTAGAATCTTAAAGTAACAAGTTCAAGTGTGAGACTCTACCATTGGTTGGCGGATTCCTTGGTGGACTTGACGAGTCCTGCAGCTATATTTAGCGAGACCACTAGGGGAGTCCGAGACAAGTCCAAGTCCAATTACAAGCGAGTCTGAGTCAAGTCCAAGTCCATCAAAAAAACGTCTCAAGACGGACTCGAGTCCGAGTCCGGACTCGAGTACTACAGCCCTGTAATATAGTAATTTTTATGATTAAAGTGATTTATATAGATAGCGGTCTGAGTGAATGACCTTGACGTCTGTAACGTCACAGCAGGAAGTCTATCGGTCTCATCGCCATTTCCGCTATACTAAAACACAGAGCTGACTGCAACTCCGATCCTCCATTTTGAGCTAATTTATCGCCGTGTCACGGAGATGCGTTGCTGTCCGGTGCAGCAACATGACAGAAGGTGGATTTATGTTGCATTCATGGCCCAAGAATGTTCACGGGCACACTGGGTGCCTACGAAGTGGTCTCTCCTCTGCTCTGCACATTTTACTGAAGACTCGTACGAAACCTCTGATCTGTTGAGGAGCATTGGCTATAAGCCCGTATTGAAAGAGGGTGCAGTATCAAAGAAAACAAGAAAAAAAGTATTTAATTTTTTAAAAAAAGCAAAATGAAACGGGACATGACATCACTTGGGCAGTGACCTCCCCACGGTTGTTGCTAAAACCAGTGACATCCCGCTCCGTCCCGGGTTTTAGTAACTGCCTGAGCCGAGCAGTAACAGCGGAGTACTCAGTATGGAGAAAGTAGAGAATGAGTGGAGCAGCCGTCTGATTTCTAAACTGGATATTGCTGCCATTTTGCCCTTACGTGGAAGAAGTGAATGAACGGAGAACTGAACGAACAACTGACAGTCAGATTGTTTCAAAAACAATCGGCCACAAGGTCGGCCTTCAAGAAGCGAGAACACAGACGGGTAAGCTCCGACTCTCATTTGGATATAAAACAACACGTTGTTTACCTGCATTTAGATTAATACATGTAACTTGTATTGTGTGTTTAAGTTACCGGTATAAGATTATTTAATTTGCTTCAGAATGTGATCGTCTCAGTTCATCTGATTATTTAATGAGCCTTTTATGTTTTATCAGTGAAAATGCATGCATGTACATGTATGCTGCATAAGTTATAACACTGTGGCAGCGGGGGCGTGGTCAAGCGCCGGTCTGTGACAGGAGGGCGGAGTCAGGGAAGGTAAGTGGCAGAATCACGACACCTGAGAACAATTAACCTGTGTTTGTGTGTGTCTTCCCAGTGACCGCGCCCTATTTAAGGAGGGAGAGTGAGAGCAGAGGAGCTGATCTCCGGACTAGACGCTGGCTGTGTGTGTGTGTCTGTGTCTAGCCAATATAACATTGTTCACTGAAAAGTGTGGCAATAAAGCCTTTTTGCAAACCTGATCACTGTCCTGCCGTCCTCAGTGCTCCACCCACACGTAGGGAGTCTTACAGTGGTGCCGAAACCCGGGACGTGGAGCACCAAATCAGCAGCCCCATGGAATCCTCCCCGTTCGCCGATCTGGTCCACGCCCTCGCCACGGCTCAGCAAAGCCAGCACCAGGCACTCGTCACGCTCCGAAAGGAGCAGGAGCAGCGCTTCGAAGCCCTGGTGCTGGCCCAGCAGGAAGACCGCGAGGCGTTCCGGCATCTCCTCGCGTTGGCGGGGTCCACCAGCGCTCCGGCCGCGGGCCCGTCTCCCCTCATTGTCACCAAGATGGGCCCGCAGGACGACCCCGAGGCGTTCATCACGTTATTCGAACAGGTCGCCGAAGCCTCGGGGTGGCCGATGGAGCAGCACGCGGCGCGCCTCCTCCCCCTGCTCACGGGAGAGGCACAGCTGGCCGCGCTACAGCTCCCCGCCGACCGCCGGCTGGCCTACGCGGACCTCCGCCGGGCCGTCCTCCAGCGCGTGGGGCGCACCCCAGAGCAACAGCGCCAGCGCTTCCGCACGCTGCGACTGGAGGAAGTTGGCCGGCCGTTCGCGTTCGGCCAGCAGCTCCGGGACGCCTGCTGGCGGTGGCTGAGAGCCAACAATCGCGACGCCGAGGGAATCGTCGACCAGGTGGTACTGGAACAGTTCGTCGCCCGCTTACCAGACGGAACCGCGGAGTGGGTCCAGTGCCACCGCCCGGCGTCGCTGGATCAGGCAGTCGAGCTGGCAGAGGATCATCTGGCGGCTGTCCCGGCGGCAGGACAGCAGATGGCATCGTCTCTTCTCTCCTCTTCTCTCTCTCTCTCTCTCTCCCCTTCTCCTCCTGTGTCCCGTCCTCGCCCCATTCCCCCACCGCGGAGGCGGGGGCCGGCTCCACCCCAGCCGGCCCGCCGCACCCGTGGTGCCCTCCCGTTTCTCCCTTCTGTGTCTGTCTCTCCCCCACCTCAGGTGAGTGAGCCCCAGATCACCGGTGCAGAGGGAAAGCCCGGGCCGGTTTGCTGGCGCTGCGGGGAGCCGGGCCACCTTCATCAGCAGTGCACAGCAATGGAAGTGGGCGCGGTGGTTCGGATCCCCGACGCGCCAGAGGCCGCCCTCGATCGGGCCGGAGCGTATCGCATACCGGTGAGTATCCAAGGGGATACATATCAGGCGTTGGTGGATTCTGGTTGTAATCAGACCTCAATTCGCCAAAGCCTGGTTCAAAACGAGGCATTGGGGGGGGAGCACAAGGGGTGAAGATGTTATGTGTGCACGGGGATGTTCACAGCTACCCTTTGGTGTCGGTCCACATTATTTTCAGAGGGGAAAAATTTATAGTGAAGGCGGCGGTTAATCCTCGCCTTACCCACTCGTTAATTTTGGGGACTGATTGGCCGGGATTTCGGGGTTTAATGACACGCCTAGTAGAGAGTGGGTCCTGCCATTTGACAGGGGGAGGTCCCGGTGTCGCTTTGGCGGGAGCAGCTGTCACAGAGCCGTCTACGTCATCTCCGCGTCAGAGTGAGGAGCCGCCGGCTCCTCCTCTCTCTATTGGGGAATCCCTCGCGGATTTCCCATTAGAGCAGTCGCGAGACGAGACTCTGCGGCATGCGTTTGACCAAGTGAGAGTAATCGATGGTCAAACGCTCCCGCCGAACGCCACCCCGTCCTTCCCCTACTTCGCGATTATGAAGGATAGATTATACCGAGTGACGCAGGACACTCAAACTAAAGAGCGAGTCACGCAGCTTTTAATTCCGAAAAGCCGCCGGGAATTGGTATTCCAGGCGGCTCACTTTAATCCCATGGCTGGACACTTGGGGCAGGATAAAACACTAGCCCAAATAATGGCCCGATTCTATTGGCCGGGGAATCACGGCGATGTCCGTAGGTGGTGTACGGCATGCCGCGAATGCCAGTTAGTAAACCCAGCGGCCATTCCAAAAGTGCCTTTGCGCCCTCTACCGTTAATCGAGACCCCGTTTGAGAGAATTGGGATGGATCTCGTTGGGCCATTAGATCGGTCAGCACGAGGGTACCGCTTTATATTAGTGTGGCAGCGGGGGCGTGGTCAAGCGCCGGTCTGTGACAGGAGGGCGGAGTCAGGGAAGGTAAGTGGCAGAATCACGACACCTGAGAACAATTAACCTGTGTTTGTGTGTGTCTTCCCAGTGACCGCGCCCTATTTAAGGAGGGAGAGTGAGAGCAGAGGAGCTGATCTCCGGACTAGACGCTGGCTGTGTGCGTGTCTGTGTCTAGCCAATATAACATTGTTCACTGAAAAGTGTGGCAATAAAGCCTTTTTGCAAACCTGATCACTGTCCTGCCGTCCTCAGTGCTCCACCCACACATAGGGAGTCTTACAAACACCTATCCTGTTTTAATGAGAGTCAACCCACAATCAATGAAGTCAAATCAGTCTTAGTTGAGCAAGTCGGTAACGGTATTTCTTACTTCCACTATAAATTATTTCTTTATATGACTTTGGTCTCTAGTTGCAAAAGGCCTCGGACTTAAAACCGGTTACCGCTGTGACGTCACGCGCTCAGGGCTGGCTGGATCAGCGGGGCAGCTCAAATACCAACTTTGCGGTCGATTTTAATTCTCAAAAATATTTTTTTTTTAATTCCCATTTATGCAGCATACAAGACTCAAGGATGGGAGACACTATCCACTCAGAAATGTATTTAAAAATAAAGGTTCTGCATATCTGCTTTAACTTCCAGCCTCAAACTATACAATAAAATAAACTAAACAAGCTCGGTGATGTGGACGCTGGACAACAGGAGGGGATAGTTTTAAATAAAGAAAATAAAAATACAAAACCAAAAAAAAAAAAAAAAAAACACCACACATTTGCTAAGCCACACAGCTCAAAGGTGATTTCCAATAAAACAAACCTGCTTTCTCTCACTCCAGTGGACAGCCTGCACACTTTTAAACACACACACACACACACACCTTAACACATCGTCTTTTCTCCCCTCTGGACCATTGAATGCATATTTTTTTTTTAAAAATCCCCACACACTTTATGCAAACAGTCAGAACGCAGCAATATAAAAGATGATTCTGTATATAAGTGCACTTTATCACAACTTACCACAGACTGTAAAAGCTACTCGCTACATTGCTCGCTCGTGCTACGTCACATCCCGATTTCCCAAACTACGGGGGAGGGGCACAGCATGTGCATGCGTAAATTGTGCGTCAAAAAAAAAATTAGTGGTGTTCAAAGGAATTTGCGTTAATGCATTATCATCATGTTAACTTCCACAGCCCTAATTAATACAGACCTTTCATTTGTGCCATCAACGTTTTCGATCATTTTAACTACATGGCTTGATGGTGGTCATGAGAGAGATTTATTTTGTACATACATTTTCCTGTATTTGGTCCCAAATCATAACTGGAATTTAAGTTGTATCACAATTCACTCCTGTTCCTGTTTCACAGCTTATTTTTAGCTGACGTTTTTCTCCGTTTCTTGTAGCGGAAAGTAGAATGCAGTGAGCATCTCTGGCCTTGTAAATCCAACAATCCCTCAGACTTCTTAAAATTACCAATCGATTAACGTACATGTATGAGAATTTAAGAAAAGAGGAAATGCTAAGCTGTTATTACATATTAAAGTGGAACATGTAGTGCTGGTATTTAGAGCCTCACTGCAGAACATGACACAGAGAGAGAGACACACACACACACAGAGACAGACAGACACACACAGACAGACAGAGAGAGAGACAGACACACAAAGACACAGACACAGAGAGACAGACAGACAGAGACAGACAGACAGAGAGAGTGAGAGACACACAGACAGAGAGAGATAGACACACATACAGAGAGAGAGACACAGACAGACACAGAGGGAGCGACACACAGAGACAGAGACACAGACTCCCAGAGAGAGAGAGAGACACACAGACAGACAGAGAGCGAGAGACAGACACAGACAGAGAGACACAGACTTCCAGAGAGAGAGAGAGACAGAGACACACAGACAGAGAGAGACATAGACACACAGAGAGAGAGAGACAGAGACACAGACACACAGACAGAGAGAGACATAGACACACAGAGAGAGAGAGACAGACAGACACACACAGAGAGACACAGACTTCCAGAGAGAGAGAGAGAGAGAGAGACAGAGAGAAAGACAGACAGAGACAGAGAGAGAAAGACAGAGAGAGAAAGACAGAGAGAGAAAGACAGAGAGAGAAAGACACACAGACAGAGAGAGACAGACACACAGACAGAGAGAGACAGACACACAGACAGAGACACAGACAGACAGACAGAGACGGAGAGAGACGCACACACAGACACGGACAGAGAGACGCGCGCGCGCAGAGACCCAGAGAGACACACACAGAGACCCAGACCCAGAGAGACCCAGAGAGACACACACAGAGACCCAGAGAGACCCAGAGAGACACACACAGAGACCCAGAGAGACCCAGAGAGACACACACAGAGACCCAGACCCAGAGAGACCCAGAGAGAGAGACACAAAGAGACCCAGAGAGAGACGCGCACACCCAGAGACACACACACACACAGAGACCCAGAGACACACACACACACAGAGACCCAGAGACACACACACACACACAGAGACCCAGAGACACACACACACACACAGAGACCCAGAGACACACACACACACACAGAGACCCAGAGACACACACACACACAGAGACCCAGAGACACACACACACACACAGAGACCCAGAGACACACACACACACACACACAGAGACCCAGAGACACACACACACACACACAGAGACCCAGAGACACACACACACACACAGAGACCCAGAGACACACACACACACACAGAGACCCAGAGACACACACACACACACAGAGACCCAGAGACACACACACACACACAGAGACCCAGAGACACACACACACAGAGACCCAGAGACACACACACACACACACACAGACCCAGAGACACACACACACACACACAGAGACCCAGAGACACACACACACAGAGACCCAGAGACACACACACACACACACACAGAGACCCAGAGACACACACACACACAGAGACCCAGAGACACACACACACACACACACACACACAGACCCAGAGACACACACACACACACACACACACACAGAGACCCAGAGACACACACACACACAGAGACCCAGAGACACACACACACACACAGAGACCCAGAGACACACACACACACAGAGACCCAGAGACACACACAGAGACCCAGAGACACACACACACACACACACACACAGACCCAGAGACACACACACACACAGAGACCCAGAGACACACACACACACAGAGACCCAGAGACACACACACACACACAGAGACCCAGAGACACACACACACACACACAGAGACCCAGAGACACACACACAGAGACCCAGAGACACACACACACACACAGAGACCCAGAGACACACACACACACAGAGACCCAGAGACACACACACACACACAGAGACCCAGAGACACACACACACACACACAGACCCAGAGACACACACACACACACAGACCCAGAGACACACACACACACACAGACCCAGAGACACACACACACACAGAGACCCAGAGACACACACACACACACAGAGACCCAGAGACACACACACACACAGAGACCCAGAGACACACACACACACACAGAGACCCAGAGACACACACACACACACAGAGACCCAGAGACACACACACACACACAGAGACCCAGAGACACACACACACACACAGAGACCCAGAGACACACACACACACACAGACCCAGAGACACACACACACACACAGACCCAGAGACACACACACACACAGAGACCCAGAGACACACACACACACAGAGACCCAGAGACCCACACACACACAGAGACCCAGAGACCCACACACACACACAGAGACCCAGAGACCCACACACACACACAGAGACCCAGAGACCCACACACACACACAGAGACCCAGAGACCCACACACACACACAGAGACCCAGAGACCCACACACACACACAGAGACCCAGAGACACACACAGAGACCCAGAGACACACACAGAGACCCAGAGACACACACAGAGACCCAGAGACACACACAGAGACCCAGAGACACACACAGAGACCCAGAGACACACACAGAGACCCAGAGACACACACAGAGACCCAGAGACACACACAGAGACCCAGAGACACACACAGAGACCCAGAGACACACACAGAGACCCAGAGACACACACAGAGACCCAGAGACACACACAGAGACCCAGAGACACACACAGAGACCCAGAGACACACACAGAGACCCAGAGACACACACAGAGACCCAGAGACACACACAGAGACCCAGAGACACACACAGAGACCCAGAGACACACACAGAGACCCAGAGACACACACAGAGACCCAGAGACACACACAGAGACCCAGAGACACACACAGAGACCCAGAGACACACACAGAGACCCAGAGACACACACAGAGACCCAGAGACACACACAGAGACCCAGAGACACACACAGAGACCCAGAGACACACACAGAGACCCAGAGACACACACAGAGACCCAGAGACACACACAGAGACCCAGAGACACACACAGAGACCCAGAGACACACACAGAGACCCAGAGACACACACACACACACAGAGACCCAGAGACACACACACACACACAGAGACCCAGAGACACACACACACACACACAGAGACCCAGAGACACACACACACACACACAGAGACCCAGAGACACACACACACACACACAGAGACCCAGAGACACACACACACACACACAGACCCAGAGACACACACACACACACACACAGACCCAGAGACACACACACACACACACAGAGACCCAGAGACACACACACACACACAGAGACCCAGAGACACACACACACACACAGAGACCCAGAGACACACACACACACACAGAGACCCAGAGACACACACACACACACAGAGACCCAGAGACACACACACACACACAGAGACCCAGAGACACACACACACACACAGAGACCCAGAGACACACACACACACACAGACCCAGAGACACACACACACACACACACAGACCCAGAGACACACACACACACACACAGAGACCCAGAGACACACACACACACACACAGAGACCCAGAGACACACACACACACACAGAGACCCAGAGACACACACACACACACAGAGACCCAGAGACACACACACACACACAGAGACCCAGAGACACACACACACACACAGAGACCCAGAGACACACACACACACACAGAGACCCAGAGACACACACACACACACAGAGACCCAGAGACACACACACACACACAGAGACCCAGAGACACACACACACACACAGAGACCCAGAGACACACACACACACACAGAGACCCAGAGACACACACACACAGAGACCCAGAGACACACACACACAGAGACCCAGAGACACACACACACAGAGACCCAGAGACACACACAGAGACCCAGAGACACACACAGAGACCCAGAGACACACACAGAGACCCAGAGACACACACACACACACAGAGACCCAGAGACACACACACACAGAGACCCAGAGACACACACACACAGAGACCCAGAGACACACACACACAGAGACCCAGAGACACACACACACAGAGACCCAGAGACACACACACACAGAGACCCAGAGACACACACACACAGAGACCCAGAGACACACACACACAGAGACCCAGAGACACACACACACAGAGACCCAGAGACACACACAGAGACCCAGAGACACACACAGAGACCCAGAGACACACACAGAGACCCAGAGACACACACAGAGACCCAGAGACACACACAGAGACCCAGAGACACACACAGAGACCCAGAGACACACACAGAGACCCAGAGACACACACAGAGACCCAGAGACACACACAGAGACCCAGAGACACACACAGAGACCCAGAGACACACACACACAGAGACCCAGAGACACACACACACAGAGACCCAGAGACACACACACACAGAGACACACACACACAGAGACACACACAGAGACCCAGAGACACACACAGAGACCCAGAGACACACACAGAGACCCAGAGACACACACAGAGACCCAGAGACACACACAGAGACCCAGAGACACACACAGAGACCCAGAGACACACACACACAGAGACCCAGAGACACACACACACAGAGACCCAGAGACACACACACACAGAGACCCAGAGACCCAGAGACACAGAGACCCAGAGACACACACACACAGAGACCCAGAGACACACACACACACAGAGACCCAGAGACACACACACACAGAGACCCAGAGACACACACACACACAGAGACACACACAGAGACCCAGAGACACACACAGAGACCCAGAGACACACACACACACAGAGACCCAGAGACACACACACACAGAGACCCAGAGACACACACACACACAGAGACCCAGAGACACACACACACACACAGAGACCCAGAGACACACACACACACACAGAGACCCAGAGACACACACACACACAGAGACCCAGAGACACACACACACACAGAGACCCAGAGACACACACACACACAGAGACCCAGAGACACACACACACACAGAGACCCAGAGACACACACACACACAGAGACCCAGAGACACACACACACACACACAGAGACCCAGAGACACACACACACACACAGAGACCCAGAGACACACACACACACACACAGAGACCCAGAGACACACACACACACACAGAGACCCAGAGACACACACACACAGAGACCCAGAGACACACACACACAGAGACCCAGAGACACACACACACAGAGACCCAGAGAGACACACACACAGAGACCCAGAGACACACACACACAGAGACCCAGAGACACACACACACAGAGACCCAGAGAGACACACACACACAGAGACCCAGAGAGACACACACACACAGAGACACACACACACAGAGACACACACAGAGACCCAGAGACACACACAGAGACCCAGAGACACACACAGAGACCCAGAGACACACACAGAGACCCAGAGACACACACAGAGACCCAGAGACACACACAGAGACCCAGAGACACACACACACAGAGACCCAGAGACACACACACACAGAGACCCAGAGACACACACACACAGAGACCCAGAGACCCAGAGACACAGAGACCCAGAGACACACACACACAGAGACCCAGAGACACACACACACACAGAGACCCAGAGACACACACACACAGAGACCCAGAGACACACACACACACAGAGACACACACAGAGACCCAGAGACACACACAGAGACCCAGAGACACACACACACACAGAGACCCAGAGACACACACACACACAGAGACCCAGAGACACACACACACAGAGACCCAGAGACACACACACACACAGAGACCCAGAGACACACACACACACACAGAGACCCAGAGACACACACACACACACAGAGACCCAGAGACACACACACACACACAGAGACCCAGAGACACACACACACACACAGAGACCCAGAGACACACACACACACACAGAGACCCAGAGACACACACACACACACAGAGACCCAGAGACACACACACACACACAGAGACCCAGAGACACACACACACACACAGAGACCCAGAGACACACACACACACACAGAGACCCAGAGACACACACACACAGAGACCCAGAGACACACACACACAGAGACCCAGAGACACACACACACAGAGACCCAGAGACACACACAGAGACCCAGAGACACACACAGAGACCCAGAGACACACACACACACACAGAGACCCAGAGACACACACACACAGAGACCCAGAGACACACACACACAGAGACCCAGAGACACACACACACAGAGACCCAGAGACACACACACACAGAGACCCAGAGACACACACACACAGAGACCCAGAGACACACACACACAGAGACCCAGAGACACACACACACAGAGACCCAGAGACACACACACACAGAGACCCAGAGACACACACACACAGAGACCCAGAGACACACACAGAGACCCAGAGACACACACAGAGACCCAGAGACACACACAGAGACCCAGAGACACACACAGAGACCCAGAGACACACACAGAGACCCAGAGACACACACAGAGACCCAGAGACACACACAGAGACCCAGAGACACACACAGAGACCCAGAGACACACACAGAGACCCAGAGACACACACAGAGACCCAGAGACACACACAGAGACCCAGAGACACACACACACAGAGACCCAGAGACACACACACACAGAGACCCAGAGACACACACACACAGAGACCCAGAGACACACACACACAGAGACACACACAGAGACCCAGAGACACACACAGAGACCCAGAGACACACACAGAGACCCAGAGACACACACAGAGACCCAGAGACACACACAGAGACCCAGAGACACACACAGAGACCCAGAGACACACACACACAGAGACCCAGAGACACACACACACAGAGACCCAGAGACACACACACACAGAGACCCAGAGACCCAGAGACACAGAGACCCAGAGACACACACACACAGAGACCCAGAGACACACACACACACAGAGACCCAGAGACACACACACACAGAGACCCAGAGACACACACACACACAGAGACACACACAGAGACCCAGAGACACACACAGAGACCCAGAGACACACACACACACAGAGACCCAGAGACACACACACACAGAGACCCAGAGACACACACACACACAGAGACCCAGAGACACACACACACACACAGAGACCCAGAGACACACACACACACACAGAGACCCAGAGACACACACACACACAGAGACCCAGAGACACACACACACACAGAGACCCAGAGACACACACACACACAGAGACCCAGAGACACACACACACACAGAGACCCAGAGACACACACACACACAGAGACCCAGAGACACACACACACACACACAGAGACCCAGAGACACACACACACACACAGAGACCCAGAGACACACACACACACACACAGAGACCCAGAGACACACACACACACACAGAGACCCAGAGACACACACACACAGAGACCCAGAGACACACACACACAGAGACCCAGAGACACACACACACAGAGACCCAGAGAGACACACACACAGAGACCCAGAGACACACACACACAGAGACCCAGAGACACACACACACAGAGACCCAGAGAGACACACACACACAGAGACCCAGAGAGACACACACACACAGAGACCCAGAGAGACACACACACACAGAGACCCAGAGACACACACACACACAGAGACCCAGAGACACACACACACACACAGAGACCCAGAGACACACACACACACACAGAGACCCAGAGACACACACACACACACAGAGACCCAGAGACACACACACACACACAGAGACCCAGAGACACACACACACACACACAGAGACCCAGAGACACACACACACACACAGAGACCCAGAGACACACACACACACACAGAGACCCAGAGACACACACACACAGAGACCCAGAGACACACACACACAGAGACCCAGAGACACACACACACAGAGACCCAGAGACACACACACACAGAGACCCAGAGAGACACACACACAGAGACCCAGAGACACACACACACAGAGACCCAGAGACACACACACACAGAGACCCAGAGACACACACACACAGAGACCCAGAGAGACACACACACACAGAGACCCAGAGAGACACACACACACAGAGACCCAGAGACACACACACACACAGAGACCCAGAGACACACACACACACAGAGACCCAGAGACACACACACACACAGAGACCCAGAGACACACACACACACAGAGACCCAGAGACACACACACACACAGAGACCCAGAGACACACACACACACAGAGACCCACACACACACAGAGACCCAGAGACACACACAGAGACCCAGAGACACACACAGAGACCCAGAGACACACACAGAGACCCAGAGACACACACAGAGACCCAGAGACACACACACAGAGACCCAGAGACACACACACAGAGACCCAGAGACACACACACAGAGACCCAGAGACACACACACAGAGACCCAGAGACACACACACAGAGACCCAGAGACACACACACAGAGACCCAGAGACACACACACAGAGACCCAGAGACACACACACAGAGACCCAGAGACACACACACAGAGACCCAGAGACACACACACAGAGACCCAGAGACACACACACAGAGACCCAGAGACACACACACAGAGACCCAGAGACACACACACAGAGACCCAGAGACACACACAGAGACCCAGAGAGAGAGACACAGACAGAGAGAGAAAGACACACACAGAGAGAGAAAGACACACACAGAGAGAGAAAGACACACACAGAGAGAGACAGACACACAAACAGAGAGAGAAAGACACAAACAGAGAGAGAAAGACACAAACAGAGAGAGAAAGACACACAAACAGAGAGAGACAGACACACAAACAGAGAGAGACAGACACACAAACAGAGAGAGACAGACACACAAACAGAGAGAGAAAGACACATACAGACAGATCTGGTGTTGGAGAGGTAGAGGCTTAGCAGTGGAGATTTGAGTGGCTGTTTTCTGAGCTTAGTCAACAGGCCGGCTCTGCAGCCTTGCTTTTGCTTCCGCTCCCGACGCCGCCTCCTTTGCTTTGCTTCCGATAACAATCCACGGAGACCCCGCTGGTCTCGCTATCTCGTCCGGAATGTTTTTTTTTTTTTCTCGTCCGGAATGTTGTGCATGCGATGGAAATCGCTACAAACCGTCATTTTCTGCTGGAAACCAATGTCCAGTAAGTCCATACGGTTGTAGTGGATATTGAAGTCCGGTACAGACGAACAACACGCAAAAATACACACAAAAAACATAAAAAACGTGCACAGGTAGGGAGAGCTTGTAGCCGCAGCCGTTGTAGTAGAATTGTATATAGTAGGGTTTTCCAGAAGAAAAGGTAGAAGTAAAAGCAGAAGTAGAACTAGAAGGCGGAATATGGTGTTTGACCGACAAGATGGCGTCTGTCACAATCTGGATCGGCTGTGACGTCACATGCAAGTGCTCCATAGAAAAGCAAACTGATTCTCAGCTGGCTCGCAAGTTGATCGAGTTGTGAACCAGCACCAGCACTGGCCCCGAACCAGCCCTGGAACTGATTTGGTGGAAAAGGGGTAACAGAGACCCACACACAGAGACCCAGAGAGAGACCCACACAGAGACCCAGAGAGAGAGAGACCGAGAGACACACAGAGACACAGAGAGACACCCACACACAGAGACTCAGAGAGACACCCACACACAGAGACTCAGAGAGACACCCACACACAGAGACTCAGAGACACACCCACACACAGAGACACCCACACACAGAGACCCAGAGACACACCCACACACAGAGACACACCCACACACAGAGACACACCCACACACAGAGACACACCCACACACAGAGACTCACCCACACACAGAGACTCACCCACACACAGAGACTCACCCACACACAGAGACTCACCCACACACAGAGACTCACCCACACACAGAGACTCACCCACACACAGAGACTCACCCACACACAGAGACTCACCCACACACAGAGACTCACCCACACACAGAGACTCACCCACACACAGAGACTCACCCACACACAGAGACTCACCCACACACAGAGACTCACCCACACACAGAGACTCACCCACACACAGAGACTCACCCACACACAGAGACTCACCCACACACAGAGACTCACCCACACACAGAGACTCACCCACACACAGAGACTCACCCACACACAGAGACTCACCCACACACAGAGACTCACCCACACACAGAGACTCACCCACACACAGAGACTCACCCACACACAGAGACTCACCCACACACAGAGACTCACCCACACACCCACACACAGAGACTCAGACACAGAGACACACCCACACACAGAGAGACACCCACACACAGAGACCCAGAGAGACACCCACACACAGAGACCCAGAGACACACCCACACACAGAGAGACACCCACACACAGAGACCCAGAGAGACACCCACACACAGAGACCCAGAGAGACACCCACACACAGAGACACACCCACACACAGAGACTCAGAGACACACCCACACACAGAGACTCAGAGACACACCCACACACAGAGACTCAGAGACACACCCACACACAGAGACTCAGAGACACACCCACACACAGAGACTCAGAGACACACCCACACACAGAGACTCAGAGACACACCCACACACAGAGACTCAGAGACACACCCACACACAGAGACTCAGAGACACACCCACACACAGAGACTCAGAGACACACCCACACACAGAGACTCAGAGACACACCCACACACAGAGACTCAGAGACACACCCACACACAGAGACTCAGAGACACACCCACACACAGAGACTCAGAGACACACAGAGACTCACCCACACACAGAGACTCAGAGACACACCCACACACAGAGACTCAGACACAGAGACACACCCACACACAGAGAGACACCCACACACAGAGACCCAGAGAGACACCCACACACAGAGACCCAGAGACACACCCACACACAGAGAGACACCCACACACAGAGACCCAGAGAGACACCCACACACAGAGACCCAGAGAGACACCCACACACAGAGACTCAGAGACACACCCACACACAGAGACTCAGAGACACACCCACACACAGAGAGACACCCACACACAGAGACCCAGAGAGACACCCACACACAGAGACACACCCACACACAGAGACTCAGAGACACACCCACACACAGAGAGACACCCACACACAGAGACCCAGAGAGACACCCACACACAGAGACCCAGAGAGACACCCACACACAGAGACCCAGAGAGACACCCACACACAGAGACCCAGAGAGACACCCACAGAGAGAGAGAGAGAGAGACAAAATTCCCTTAACATTTTATAAGAACAAAGGGTTGATGGATAGACAGCTAGTTCACCTCAATTTGTACTCGACTTATTATTATTATTATTATTATTATTATTATAGTCTCTCAGGGTGATCAGTGTTGCCAGATTGGGCGGTTTTGAACATATTTTGGGCTGGAAAACGTCAGCAGTATCCGGCAACACTGAGGGTGATGTCCTGCAGGTTTACAGGTGTGATGTGCACAGTGTTAAACTCACTCACCCTCCAGCAAACAGATGAACCAGTGTGTCTCTGTGACTCATTCTCACTCATATTCCGCACTCCAGTGAAGTTAAACCCGGTAACAGCGGCCCGGCCCGGAGTGGGTTCTGGGGAAATCTCTCCGGACCTGCACACTCTGGGCTGAACTTCAGCGCCGCGTGCGCGTGCAGCAGCTCATGCTGCCGAAGAAGAAACGGCGGCAGAGGAACTCGCTAGCTCCGCCTGCTAACTCTCCCCAGCACCGCGCTCACTGCTCCACACAGCTGCTCGCCAAACAGCTACACACAGCTATTCCCACTGCTCCCGTCTAATCGACACGAACACCGAATCCGTGTCCCATCTCCAGCTACACAATCAACTGTTCACACAGAACCCCGGAGCCTCGCTTCCACACCGCAGCTCGGCTCAACCCCCCAACCAGACTTTGCCCAAACTCTTCCTCAGTAGGATGCATATTAAATTGAATCAAATACAATAAAAAGTGCCCTAGATAGGGTGCACGAGCCGCTGTTACTGTGCCGAGTGTAGTGCAATAATATAGGGAGCAACAACTATTTTGAAATCCAGCCGTTGTTATCGCGACGCTTCGCTGTGTTTCATGGACCAATCAGGAGGAGGCACGGAGCTTCTGATTGGTCGCCGTGTCACTGCTGCACGTCGGGTTCACGTGATATTTGTGACACGTGAATGAAACGTGTCGCGCGCTGATAAACAAACAGAACTCGGCTGAGAGGCTGTAAACATTCAGCTTTACCTCAAACCTGACGAGTGCCGGAAACACGCCTGATAACCCACTGCTTCTGGGCTATAAATAATATCTCCTGATTAATGAGCGCCTATAAATCAACGGAGAATAAATACAGACAGGAAACAGACTGGCTTAACAGTCCATAAGTGTCTGGAGTGACTATACAGTTAATAATAAATATCTGAGAAGTGCAGGGGAACTAATGACACAGCAGTTATTGAATCAGTTCTTTAAAGCCTTTCTTGAATCATGTCAATCACATCAATATACACTGCACAGTAGGGGTGAGCAATATGACAAATTATATCAGGATACTTGACATTTTTACAATACGTATTATTCTATCCGTGCGGCACGGTGGTGTAGTGGTTAGCGCTGTCGCCTCACAGCAAGAAGGTCCGGGTTCGAGCCCCGTGGCCGGCGAGGGGCTTTCTGTGCGGAGTTTGCATGTTCTCCCCGTGTCCGCGTGGGTTTCCTCCGGGTGCTCCGGTTTCCCCCACAGTCCAAAGACATGCAGGTTAGGTTAACTGGTGACTCTAAATTGACCGTAGGTGTGAATGTGAGTGTGAATGGTTGTCTGGGGCTATGTGTCAGCCCTGTGATGACCTGGCGACTTGTCCAGGGTGTACCCCGCCTTTCGCCCGTAGTCAGCTGGGATAGGCTCCAGCTTGCCTGTGACCCTGTAGAACAGGATAAAGCGGCTAGAGATAATGAGATGAATGAGATGAGATTATTCTATCCACATTGACTGGATATGAGCAATCGTGCACTCTGATTGGCTACTCTACTACTAGGCTATCAGCTCATATACCATGAAACAAAATAGCAGAGCATGTTGTGGAACCAGGTCATCACAGGGCTGACACATAGATAACCATTCACACTCACACCTACGGTCAATTTAGAGTCGCCAGTTAACCTAACCTGCATGTCTTTGGACTGTGGGGGAAACCGGAGCACCCCCATGCAGACACGGGGAGAACATGCAAACTCCACACAGAAAGGCCCTCACCGGCCACGGGGCTCGAACCCGGGACCTTCTTCCTGTGAGGTGACAGCGCTAACCACTACACCACCGTGCCGCCCCACTATATCAGGATACTTGACATTTTTACAATACAGCCACATTCACTGGATATGAGCAATTGCGCGCTCTGATTGGCTACTCTACTACTAGGCTATCAGCTCATATACCATGAAACAAAATAGCAGAGCATGTTGCGGAACCAACCGAGGACCAAATAAAAACAAATGACAACGCTAAAGGCCAATTTATGCTGACAACCCAGTCCTCGCAGATAGCGTCGCAGACAGTGTCTGCGTAGCCCCCCCCACCTTCGCAGACGCTCTGCGTGCACCTCCCAAAAATTGTGACCACCGCAGTAGCCTCGCAGACAGCGTCGCAGACAAGAGGGCTCTGATTGGTCCACTCTACATCCACTGTACACGCACTTCCGCTTCCCTACTTTCCCGGTTTGGTTTGTTTTCACGATCGCCATTTTTAAAAACACGAGCGAAGATGGAGCAGCATGAAGAGCGGTTGATTGAGGAAGTACGGACATCTATACGACTCCAGTTCTAGTCATTATAAAAAAAAAAAGTTCTAGTCATTATAAGTAACCGGAGGATAAACACTCCACTAACCACACCCACCAACTACTCCTAGCGACTTCGTGCCCCCTTGCCTTGTGCCGGTGAATAACATCGCGCACGCCTATTAATCCCCGCTCAACAATAAATTACAACTGTCTGCGAAAAGCTATCTGCGAAAGCCTTGTCGCAAAAGCATGCAGAGGCCTTAAGACACCAACAAACAAACAGACAAATCAACTGTGGCAGCGGGGGCGTGGTCAAGCGTCGGTCTGTGACCGGAGGGCGGAGTCAGGGAAGGTGAGTGGCAGAATCACTACACCTGAGGTCGATTAACGTGTGTTTGTGTGTCTTCCCCAGTGACCGCGCCCTATTTAAGGAGAGAGCGAGAGCAGAGGGGAGCTCTCTCCCCAACCAGATGACTTGTGTGGCTGGGAGAGTTGATTTAGAACTGAAAAGTGCTAAATAAACGAGTTTTGGAACTTGAATTCTGGCCTGCCGTCTTTCTGTGCTCCTCCCACTCTTACAAACTGCCACATCAACATACTTGCAAAAATCTCTGATTACAGTAAACGTACAGCCCGAAGAAAGGTGAGATGAAGGAAACTATATCAGGATACTTGACATTTTTACAATACACATTATTCTATCCACATTCACTGGATATGAGCAATCGCGCGCTCTGATTGGCTACTCTACTACTAGGCTATCAGCTCATATACCATGAAACATAGCAGAGCATGTTGCGGAACCAACCAAGGACCAAATAAAAACAAATGACAACGCTAGAACACCAACAAGGGCGGCACGGTGGTGTAGTGGTTAGTGCTGTCGCCTCGCAGCAAGAAGGTCCAGGTTCGAGCCCCGTGGCTGATGAGGGCCTTTCTGTGCAGAGTTTGCATGTTCTCCCCGTGTCCGCGTGGGTTTCCTCCGGGTGCTCCGGTTTCCCCCACAGTCCAAAGACATGCAGGTTAGGTTAACTGGTGACTCTAAATTGACCGTGAGTGTGAATGGTTGTCTGTGTCTATGTGTCAGCCCTGTGATAACCTGGCGACTTGTCCAGGATGTACCCCGCCTTTCGCCCGTAGTCAGCTGGGATAGGCTCCAGCTTGCCTGCAGAACAGGATAAAGCGGCTACAGATAATGAGATGAGATGAGAACATCAACAAACAAATAGACAAATCAACATGCTTGCGAAAATCTCCAATTTTCGCAAGTAATAAACAGTAAACGTACAGCCCAAAGAAAGGTGAGGTGAAGGAGACGTTGTTGCCGAGGGGATTTGAAGCAAACACCTATATACCACATGTGTAGATTACAAAAAGTAGATCCTTAAAGACGTCCTTGGATTAATGAAATGATCAGTAGTGGACAATTACTTGAAATTATACAACAGTGCTTTTAAATTCTCTCTCAAATCTGATTCGTAAGAAGCTGTTGATTAATTTTCTATAACAGTAGCTCTGATAGTAGTGCAGTGGCAAGACTTTTTTTTTGTCTTATTAACTTCAAGAAAGAGACAAAAGATGAAGGAAAGACTGTTTATTTCTGCTATAATATATGTGATTTGGGGGGGGGGAAATGTTGTCTTTTGGCATTACAGGCATTTAGCAGATGCTTTTATCCAAAGCAAAGTATAACGTACCCAGAGCAGCCTGGGGAGCAGTTAGGGGTTAGGTGCCTTGCTCAAGGGCACTTCAGCCATTCCTGCTGGTCCAGGGAATGAAAGTGGTGACCTTTTGGTCACCTTCTCTAACCTTTAGGCCATGCTTCCCTTAGATGGTTTGTGGACACTTCAGTCGAACTATAAACAGTTTAAAATGATGTTTCATTCTTTAATAAATAAACATTGTGAGGATTGAAAAATTGCTGCAGTATAAAAGGAATAAAATATTTTACAAGAAGCTGTTATTGGAAAATAATCAGCTTTGGGCTGGTAATATTAGCTCTGCTTTACAACACCCTGCTGTTGATTTTAACTCGAACAGCACATCTCAAAATGTTTTGGTGCGCGTGTGTGCGCACACATTTTTTTAACAGTAGCTCTCAGGTAGAAACAGGTTTATGCAACACTTGGAGGTTTCTCTGCATTCTCGGCAATTTTTTTACCTTGCGCAATACCAGAAAAATGCAGTTGAAATCAAGCCACTTGAGGTGAATTGGTCCGCCTCTGAAAAAACTTGGCATTTGGATTTCCCAGGAAACATTGATTTTCGTGACGTCACGTGCGGGACGCCTCCTTCTGAATCCCATGTCAGCGCTGGTTTGTTTATGAGAAAACGACCTGGTGGTTTTCTGCAAATTTCTTCAACATTATCGTGTAATTATTAAAATGGTTAACAGATGTATCGTAGGAGGGTGTAGCAACACCAATCATGATGGGATTAGTACTCATCGTTTTCCAAAAGCTCGGACAATGAGAGAGAAATGGGAGCACTTGGTGTACACAGGCTGTGCACTGAAACCGTGCAAAGCTCTCACAGCCTGCTGGCGCTTCCGCAGATAACGTCACAATTCTGGCTCCAGACTCCCTTGGGATTTTTCCAGACGCGTTTTGTTATTTTATTTTTTTCTGCTGTAGACAGATGGCCTTGTGCAAAATTACCCTTCTTGATGAGTGTGTAAAGGGACATACTTTCATATAAAAAAAAAACGAAATTGGTCGAGAATATGCACTTTAATAATGTCAAGTGAGCAAGAGAACAGCACGGTGGTGCAGTGGTTAGCACTGTTGCCTCACAGCATGAAGGTTTCAGGTTTGAACCTCAGGTCTGACAGGGACCTTTCTGCATGGAGTTTGCACGTTCTTCCTGTGTCTCAGTGCTCTAGTTTCCTCCCACAGTTCAAAGACATGCAGATTAGATAAAAATAACCAGCCAGTGGTTGCACAAGTCCCATGTCTGGATACCCTGGTGAGGGTTGTGTCAGGAAAGGCACTTGGTGGACCAAAACAAAACCGTATGCCAAATTAAATATGTGGATCATAAATTGGGAAGGATGAGCCACTGGGGTGTGGCAGCACGGTGGTGTAGTGGTTAGCACAGTCGCCTCACAGCAAGAAGGTTCTGGGTTCAAGCCCAGCGGCCGATGAGGGCCTTTCTGTGTAGAGTTTGCATGTTCTCCCCGTGCCTGTGTGGGTTTCTTCTGGGTGCTCCGGTTTCCCCCACAGTCCAAAGACATGCAGGTTAGGTTAACTGGTGGCTCTAAATTGACCGTAGGTGTGAATGTGAATGGTTGTTTGTGTTTCTATGTGTCAGCCCCGTGATGACCTGGCGACTTGTCCAGGGTGTACCCCGCCTCTCACTCAGTTGGGATAGGCTCCAGCTTGCCTGCGACCCTGCGCAGGATAAGTGGTTACGGATAATGGATGGATGGCACTGGAAAATGGCTTTGGTATAAAAGAAATGAAACATTGTCAGACATGGTGTTATTGGAATATAATCAACTTTAGGGTGGTAACAGTGACACTGCTTCATGGTAGGCCATGTTGCTGACTTGTATTTCTTGTAACAGCATGATTCTTATCTATTTGCATAATGAAAAGTCCTGACATATCAGTAAAGTGAAGGGCTGTTTCTATCCTCAAGCAAACTCTGTCCCGGAGAACCCAGTGCTCTATATAGTCTGTCAATATTTGCATATCCTCATAACCAGGGGTCAGTTTTATTCAAGGAAATGCCGTTACACAGGTGCAAAAGGGACACAGTTCATCCTTCTTTGTAAAACTGACATCTGATGCTTTCTGAAGATTAACGACATTCAGTATTTTTGATGTGACACCGTTGATACTAATCCAACATGTAATATTGCGTGCATTTGTTTCCTTTCTTTCACATTAATTTTCTTGTGATTTTTCACTCTACTGTATTGTTGATTTTATTTTCTCTATAGACCGTCCTCTGATCCTCACCATTACACGCTCACCTTTACATGTTCTATAACCAAGATGATGAAACAAGTAGACAAGTAAACATTGTCCTTTTTAATTCCGTCACTCATTTGGCAGCAGAACTTGCTTGTCTAGAAGTTCAACACTTCTTGTACCTGACTTTTGCACTTCTTGTACGTTGCTCTAGATATAAGCATCTGCTAAATGCCTGTAATGTAATAGACGTTGAGCTATTCAGCTTCAGGACTGATGGAAAAATCAAGATGAACTAACTTGCTTTTCTCCCCTTTAGCTGTTTACATACTAAATTGGACCTTTGACACAGAAAACTCCAAACCTGAAAGTACATTTCCAAAACCGTAGTTTTTATGTTAACATTGCATTTTAATTTTTGATAATAAACCCTGAAAGGAGACATAAGAAATAATAAAAAAAAGTAATAATAATAATAATAATAATAATAATAATAATAAATAAAAGCTTCGGAGCGAGTTTGGCCTAAGGACAAATATGAGCTAACTAGTGAAAGAGTCAATGTCACTGAACATTTGATGGAGTAAATATATCTCAAAATGTGTTCTTTGGGCTTCAAAATATTTACACAAGGAGTAGTTGATTTAAATTTAGCATGATTGTGGGTGAGCTTTTGGAGAAAATGCTTAACATTTGGGAAAAGGTTTTACATCTACTTGGCTGTCCCTCCTACACAGCAATAATAAATACTTTTTAAAGCGAGACGGCCTTTCGATTTCATAAAATCTGTGAAATTTAGTTCCCTCTGAAATTTGGCCATTGTGATATATGTTTATTTCTGTAATATCTCACAAAACATCAGGCCATTCTGTGGCTGGGAAGTTATTTAATTTGAAAGGATTCCCAAGCAAATAATGTGCATGAAATTGTTCACTTCATGCAGTCAAGCAGACAGAGGAAGTCCGTATGCGCAGGTTTACCTTTGACCGTGCACTGACAGTTCCATCATTCTGTCACTAAACGAACAGCTGATCACACCGAGGTGCTCGCTGGCCACCGATATTTATTAGTTTGGTCCTGCGTTTCCTTTCCTTCACAACATAACGTCTTTTCTTCTCGCTTTCCGTTACTGTAGTCGGTCTTTCACGTTTCATTCGTGTCCTCCATTTTTCTCTCCTGTTTCAAATTTGTATCCCACAATGCCTTGCGCAAACGGGGAAAGCCCACTATGTACTGCATGGCATTGTATCTTGTATTGGGTCATGGTGAAGCAGGACAAAATAGCAGAGAATTTAGGGTTACATGGCCTTAAATTCACTAATTGTTCTATTTTTAAAAAAATAATAAAATTGGAAGTCTGTGATTCGAATTCAGTCGCTTTCGGTCCACTAACCAAAAGTAATCGGGTGTCGGGGAAAATTCTTTTTATGACCTACACTTGAAAAATCTGAAAGGCAGTCTAGCTTTAAAATCGTCCCTGATAGAACTTCAATCCAGTTCATTTGAATATTAGATATACAGTATAAATGTTACACGTTTTATAATGGACATTTTCACAAAGTATTACAAAAGTTATGAAAATTCAATTCCATTTGAATTGTATAAATCTTTTAATAATCACAAAGCAGCTTCACAGAAATACAGTGGCAAGGGAAAACTCCCTGAGAAGTCATGAGGAAGAAAGATTGAGAAGAACCAAAAAGGAAACTCAAAAGGGAACCTGTCTTCTTCTGGATGACATCAAATATTAGATTATAATATAAATCATTACAGTATACGGGTGTGTGTGAGTAAAGACAAACAGTACTAAGTGTTTGAAAAGGATGTTCAGTACTGTATGAGCAGATTGTTAATGAGTCCTGGAATGAGCACAGGACCGAGTTTATTATTACAGCAGCAGCTCTTAGGTACAAATCTTCACTTCCAGGTGAGATTATGCACTGAAGCAAGGGTGAAACTTGGGCATAAACTGGTTTTGGGAAGTGTAAGTCATCAGGGTATCCACGTGGAACCATCTACAACAGCAGGAAGTGAGTAACAAGTGCAGAACCTCCAAGAAGAAGTAGGTCATCAGTAAGACTCATTACTGTGTGTTGGCTGTATGAATTATTTCTGCATCCTTCTATTTATCAGTTAATTGAGTTATTGAATTGTTTTAACATTTTGATATGCAGTACAATATTGCTGTATGTTAGAAAAAAATACTTGAGAATGTCAATGGAGCTGCGTTGTGTGTTTGTGGATTTAGAGAAGGCGTATGACAGGGTGACAAGAGAGGAGTTGCGGTACTGCATGAGGAAATTGGGAGTGGCGGAGAACAGGGCCGTAACCAGGATTTTTCAAATACCGAGGTCAAGCATGGCTGACAGCCCCCCCGGCACAACTTAAATAAATAAATAAATAACAAACCAAGGATAGATTTGGTGGTGGACACATTTATTTTAACAATTCTACAACTGTGGCACCATAACTGTGGAGTTTTGTCTGACATAAAAGTCAAAACTGAACTGAACCGAGTGTATTGCTCAGCTACCTGAAGTATTGGCATTATTTACATTTCATTATCTTAAATTACATTAGAATGTAGGGCTATTAGTTCTGTGTGAAGACTATGTACTAGAGAGAGTGTGTGAGAGTGTATTATTTGTGTGTGTGTGTGTCTGTGTGAGTGAGTGAGAGAGCGAGTTATGAGAGAAAGAGAGAGAGTTACTCGAACAAGCCCGTTTAGTCAGCCCTGCACAGGGCTGCCTGCTGTGACAACGTAGTTTTGAATGTTTCTCGAAATGCTAACTAAAATGTAATAGGCAATGACAATGAAACGTTTCCCCTTGGAAAGTTGGCATGACACCGCTGAACGGTCTGCCACTGCACTGACAATATTTTCTCACCTTCCCTCCTTCTCTTTCCCTGCTCTTCTGTTGGCTGTCCAAACCTTAATTTAGTTTGTTGCAACGTTTTCATTTTGCACTCGGGTAAAGCTCTATAATGCGATGTGACTATTAGCCTACGTTAGGTTAGGTAGGCATATGTGATAGAGCGTAGACTACACCCTGCCTGTTTTATCCAAAACCCAACTTCCCCGGGCGACACTAGTATAGGCTACGTCGCGTGACGCTGCGTTAGACACGGCAACGATAGAGATAGAGGCTGAGAGATTTCAGATGACATTAGACAAATGTGAATTTTATTGGGGGGAAATACAGATGACATGTGGATGCGGACGCTGCGTTTTACATTGATCGCTGCTCGAATTCAGCGTAGACCAATTTTAAATTTCTGAAAAAAAATACCGAGGACATGACCTCGGTGTCCTCAATGGTAGTTACGGCCATGGCGGAGAAGTATGCGAGATTGGTGCAGGATATGTATGAGGACAGTATGACAGCAGTGAGAACGACAGAAGCATTGAAGGTGGATGTTGGATTGCACCAGAGCTTGGCTCTAAGGCCCAATCCCAATTCTAATTTCTACCCCTTCCCCTCCCCCTTCCCCTCCCCCCTTCCCCTTGGCCCTTCCCCTTGAAACTGAGCTACAAGGGATAGGGCTTGAAATTCAACCCTTACGTATTGGGATAGCCCTTCAACGATCGCATACGTCATCGCGTACCTCCGTCAGCGTTTACGTTAGCAAAACGCGACCAAATGCGTCATTGGCTGCGACCAGCCGCTACAGTCAGAGCCAGAACCAGAGATCTCTGCTGGCAGGGTGTGATTTGTTAACTAACACCACTGAATGGGATATCTTTGGCGCTTCGTGCACCACATCCGACAGAATGAGGTGTCAGAACACTCATGTAAACAATAAAAGCGAGAATAACAGAACAAAACGTACGCAGTCAAGCAACCGAAAACAATACTCACTCCCAAAGCTTTTTAGCAGCAGCTTGGATTTCAGAAATCGCTGCTCATTCTCAGCTCGAAAGCGAATCAAGCGGCGTGTTTCCTCTGGATAACAACTTAAAACACATAAATAATGGAGAAAATACATTTATGACAATCTTTCGCCGCGGGAACCGCCATCTTTCTGAAATCTGCATGAAATTTCGCTGAAATCCGCATGGCATTGTGGGAAATCACTCAAACCCCTTCGTTCGGAGTCAGCTCCAGGAAAATCTCCGTTTGGAGGGGTACAGAAGCCCTACCCCTTCCCCTACCCCTCCGCGTTAACTGGGATTGGGATACCCCTACCCCTTCACGTGAACGCGCAAAATGGAGGGGAAGGGCTAAGGGGTTGGTCCAAGGGGTGAAATGGGATTCGGCCTAAGCCCTTTCCTGTTTGCAATGATCATGGAGAGGTTGAGAGACAACATCAGCTAAGAGGCCCCATAGACAATGATGTTTGCTGATGATATTGTGATCTGTCGTGAAAACAGGGAGCAAGTGGAAGAAAACTTAGAGACATGGACGTATGCACTAGAGAGAAGGGGAATGAAAGTCAGTAGGAGCAAGACAGAGTGAGTCTATGTGCGTGAATGAGGGCGAGGACAGTGGAATGGTACAGCTACAAGGAATAGAGGTGGTCAAAGCAGAGGAGTTCAAATATCCGGGGTCAGCTGTACAAAGTAATGGTGAGTGCAGAAGAGAAGTGAAGAAGAGAGTGCAAGCAGGTTGGAATGGATGGAGGAGAAGGTCAGGAGTGATTTGTGACAGAAGGTTGCCAGCAAGAGTGAAAGGGAAAGTGTACAAGACAGTAGTAAGAGCGGTGATCTTGTCTGGTTTGGAGACAGTGGCACTGACACAAAGACAGGAGGATGAACTGGAGACAGCAGAGCTGAAGATGCTGAGCTTCTCATCAGGAGTGACAAAGTTGGACAGGATTAGAAACAAGAATATTCGAGGGACAGGACATGTAGGACAGCTTGGAGACAAAGTGAGAGAGGCGAGATTGAGATGGTTTGGACATGTACAGAGGAGAGATCCAGTGTACACTGGGAAAAGAATGCTGGAGATGGAGTTGCCAGGTAGAAGGAAAAGAGGAAGAGCAAAGATGAGATTTATGGATGTGGTGAAGGAGGACATGAGGATGGTTGGTGCTACAGAAAAAGATATGGAGGAGATGGAGGAACTTTATCCGCTGTGGCGACCCCCAACGGGAACAGCCAAAAGAAGAAGAAGAAGATTGATGTATGTTAGAAGCAATTACAAAATAACTATAAACAATGTTACAAAAAACACTTTATAACGTCATACCAATTACTAGTCTATATATTGTATACCGTATGTTTATTTGGCAGTAGCTTTTATGTATTGTTATGATCAATCTGCCTTTAGCCTCTAATGCAGAGAGAAACCCAGAACCAGGCAGAAAGGGCCAAAGCAAAAAGGAGGAAGAGAAACCGACGCAACAGGAACTGATGGAAGAAGGTTCTCGAGAAGCTGTTTAAGGATACGCAGGAAAAAACAGAGGAAATAAGAGAAAAACTGGATTCTATGAAATATCAAACCACCTTCAAATCATCTTCTGACACTTTCCAAAGAGATCAACAGGGAAGCCATGGCCTAACGTTTAGAGAAGCAGCTTTCAGACCAAAAGGTTGCCAGTTTGATTCCCTGGACCAGCAGGAATGACTTGAGGAATGGCTTGACCAAGGCACCTAACCCCCAGTACCCCCATACCCTCTGGGTATGTTGTATGTTGGTCTGGATAATCTAATGCCTGGTGAAATGAGTATGTACAGCCACAATTGTGAGTTATACTAAAACCAGCAGTTCAGAGATGGGGATTTTCCACCCAAAAACAACAACTGTTCAGAGAACAGTTACGTCATCATAATTCTAGAAATAACCAGAGTATATGAAATTCAGAGAAACTGGTCTCTAATGGACTGGTTCCAGTCTTTAACCGTACACTTAGGGTGCTTGCTTTTAACTATAAAAGATCCAGTAAACCTGTATCCTGTTAGGATATCAATAGATTATAATCTAGGATTTTCTAGTTAATTTTCTTAGGAATTTTAAGCCTTTATTTGTCACATGTACATTAGAACATAGTGAAATTCTTCCTCTGCATTGGACCCATCTGAAGCAGTGAACACGCTTGGCAATCCAGGGAGCAGTTGGGGTTTATGTGCCTTGCTAAAGGGCACTTCAGCTATGGATGTAGAGGGAAAAGTGCTTTTCATTCATTCATTCACTCCCTCACTCCCCCCATCTGTCTGTCGCCGTCCTCAGAGTTGAGGGTCAGAGATCCAGGAAGCTATCAACCAGCTTCCCTGAATTCTCTTGGGTGATTATGGACCCTTTTCATGTGACGTCACGACAAACGCGGCCGCCATTTTGGACATGTACTACCAGTAGTTTACCACAGCCAGCATTGAGGAACGGCAGCAAAGAAAGTGTTTATTTTCAGCAAGACTAACATCATGCCACTATATTGTTGTGCACCTGGATGTAGTAACCATCAACAAACAAGGCAAGGGTTAACATTTTATCGGATCCCGGTAGATGCTGACCGACGGAGAAGATGGATAGAGGCCATAAACAGGAAAGATTGGCAGCCCTCGGCATACCAGCGCTTGTGCAGTGACCACTTTGTTGGAGGTAAGACGAATAAAATTAGCCAGAAAAGGCATTACATTGCTGTTAACATTCTGTGGCGGCGAGTGTGTAACCAAATAGGCTAAAATAACCCATTGTAACCTCTTTGTTCTTCTGTAGTAGCTATTAGCTAACGACATTAGCTAGCGTTGTGTTCCTTTGCTGTTGGTAGACTGTAGGACAGATCAGAGGCAGTGTCCTACAAACAGTGCTTAGTTTGAGGGGGAGCAAGCCGGAGCGCGCTCCGGAACCTCGGGCGTTGGCTCCGGCAGCTATTTACACTGGATCCAGTGATCCGACACCTCTCTTGACTATGTAACAACAACCCCCCCCCCAAATAATTAAATTAAAAAATGCAAGTTTATTTAGTGTTAATGTCTGATTTTGATATCTGTCTTGTTGGTGATTTCTCTCATGAAATGACATCCACAAAATATCTGCAGATGAACTTAATTTGCAGTGTTATTACAAAACATGCCCAGAAGCGCAGCGCCGCGCCCCCCCTCTTTTTTTCCGCACCGGAGCCGCTCATCCTCTGCGCTCCGGGACCTCCCACTTTACAAATTAAGCACTGCCTACAAATAAGTGTTCAAAACAAGAGGAACATGTATTTGTCTCTTAAATCCAGGCCGTTCCCTGTAATCTGTAACAACGGTTGGAGAAAGTAATGGCAAATAGTGAGTGCACAAACCATAGAAGGTAAACTGTACACAGCGCCAGGGCAGTGTGATGGTATGTCTACTTTTAGATTGTGTTAGCTTATCAATGAACACACTCGTCACTCGACGAGTTTCACGTCTTTACGACGGATACTTAAATGTGTGTTAGGTATTATTGTTGCAGTCTAAGCAGTCATTGTAGCAGCTAGATGAGCGAGAACCGAAAGGGTCTGTGCCATAAACCGTTATTTCTGTACGGCGTTGCTAAGGTGTCGTTACTGTTGTTATTTCTCCCTCTGCTCGCCCTGTAAATGCCCTACGTCGCTGGTTAGCGAAGGTGTTTTCTGCATCTCGCTCCTTTTTCTTGTATGTTCTCCGTTTGTCGCCTTCCTCGCATTCAAACCAATTCGAGCCGAAGTCCGCTACATGTCCAAAATGGTGGTCGCGTTTACGAAGGTCACGTGACTGAAAAGGGTCTATAGCACACCAGAGGGACCCAAACCCTCAGCTGGTGGCAGGTACACATGCACACTTATGGGCAATTTAGAGTAGCCAATCAACCTAATCCACATGTCTTTGGGAGGAAACCCACGCAGACACAGGGAGAACATGCAAACTCCACACAGAAAAGCCCCTGTTGGCCACTGGGTTCAAACCCAGAACCTTCTTGCTGTGAGGCGACAGTGCTAATCACTACACCACCGTGCCGCCCTCACTTCCCCCACCCACACATTTTGTCCACACACTTGGTGGTACAGGGAACTGAATTAGCAACTTTTTGGTACCAAATCTGCTTCTCTATCCTTTAGGTCATGGCTTCCCTTTAATCTTTAATCAAACTGTCAATTTATTTGCTCTCGCATATTTTATATAGTGGGTTTACTTTGATATTTTGCTTTTGTAGCTCCAGCTTTTTATTTTCAAATTCATTTGTACTCAACAATACAGTATATGCTACCGTCTTTACACTTTTACTAAACCAAAATCCAGAAAGGATGATTCGATAAAAGGCAAACTTGGAAGTCTGAGTTCATTTCAGTTGAATCTTCTTTGAAATAAGTCTCCATGGCCAGCTCTTCAAGGAAGCTCTGGACAAAGGTAAGACCATTTCATGAGGAAGCCATGGTGTAATGGTTAGAGAAGGAGCTTTGGGACCAGAAGGTCACCAGTTCAATTCCCTGGACCAGCAGGAATGGCTGACGTGCCCTTGAGTAAAGGCACCTAACCCCAAACTGCTCCCCAGGCTGCTCTGGGTATGTTGTACATTGCTCTGGATAAGAGCATTTGTCAAATGCTGATAAAGGAATGTTCCAGTGTAAAGCTAGATGACCTTTCGATTTCATTAAATTGGTGAAGTTTAGTTTCCTCTGAAATTTGGCCATTGTGATATATGTTTATTTTTGTAATATCTTTTTAAAAAAAAAAAAAAACAGGCCATTCTGTAGCTGGGAAGTTATTTAATGTGAGGTGATTCCCGAGCAAATAATGTGCATGAAATCACTCGCTTCGCACAGTCAAGCAGACAGAGGAAGGCCGTGTGCACATGCACACTTTTACCTGAGCCGTCGTTGTCGTCTTCTTCACCTTTCAGGTTTTACACCAGCTGGCATCCACAGTATTGCATTACTACCATCTACAGGTTTACTTTTGAGCGTGCACTGACAGTTCCATCATTCTGTCGCTAAACGAACAGCTGATCACACCGAGGTGCTCGCTGACCACCTTACCACCTTATTAGTTTGGTCCTGTGTTTCCTTTCCTTCGCAACATAACATCTTTTCTTCTCGCTTTCCGTTATTGTAGTCGGCTTTTCACGCTTCATTCACGCACTCATGTCCTCCGTTTTTCTCTCCTGTTTCAAATTTGTATCCCACAATGCCTTGTGCAAACGGGGAAAGCCCACCATGTGATGTATGACGTAATACCTTGACGTGAGGCAAGGAAAAATGGCGGAGAATTTAGGGTCAAGGGGGCTTTAAATGAATTATTCTTTGAGGAAAAAAAAGTGATAAAATCAGAAGTCTATGATTCGAATTCAGTAGCTTTCATTCCACTAAAAACAAATAATTGGGTGTCGGGGAAAATTCTTTTTATGGCCTAAATTTGAGAAATCTCCAAGGCAGGCTACCTTTAAGGGACCATCGACCTGTTATTACTAGGCTTAGATCAAGTTAAGATTACAACTGCTTTCAGCACAGTATACTAAACTTTTTTTTTTCTTGTGCTACTGGGATCTCAATCAACAACCTTCACGCGTGCACCAGTTGATGTACATTAAGCTTCACAATCAATTTAAATTCAATCCATAACCTGATTAAGCCCTGTGATGACCTGGCGACTTGTCCAGGGTGTACCCCGCCTTTCGGCCGTAGTCAGCTGGGATAGGCTCCAGCTTGCCTGCGACCCTGTAGAACAGGATAAAGCGGCTAGAGATGAGATAATGAGATGAGATGAGATAATGAGATGAGATGAGATAATAATAAGTTCATTTATCAGCTGGGCAGATATGGTGCTTCTGAGGCACCTGATACACTCTCTGTATAAACACTCAACAATACATTTACAACAACTATATTTTTTTCCAACGCAACACCAAATGATTGTTTTCACTTAAAATTTGTGTATCTGAAGTCTACAGGCACTCATAATACTATTAGCTTTTTAAAATGAATTTTATTTCAGCCGATTCACCGACTCGTCCACTAGGTGGAGGTATGAGCATATAGCTTTGATTCACTACAAATTGAAACGTCAGAAGAAATGGAAACCAGCCATGTTGCCAGATTGTACAGAATGACACTAAATAAGGTACAGATGGCGAATTCAAAATAAGAGTTTGATAAAATAAAATAAAATAAAATAAAAGCACAGTGTAAGGAAAGCACGATGTAGTTTTTTGTAATCTTTCCAAAAAGTTTATGCCACCTTCTTAAATTCCTTTTAACTCTCAACACAACACAAACACACTAGAACCCCTCCACTTCTTCTCATCTCATCATCTCTAGCCGCTTTATCCTGTTCTACAGGGTCGCAGGCAAGCTGGAGCCTATCCCAGCTGACTACGGGCGAAAGGCGGGGTACACCCTGGACAAGTCGCCAGGTCATCACAGGGCTGACACATAGACACAGACAACCATTCACACTCACATTCACACCTACGGTCAATTTAGAGTCACCAGTTAACCTAACCTGCATGTCTTTGGACTGTGGGGGAAACCGGAGCACCCGGAGGAAACCCACGCGGACACGGGGAGAACATGCAAACTCCACACAGAAAGGCCCTCGCCGGCCACGGGGCTCGAACCCAGACCTTCTTATTGTGAGGCGACAGCGCTAACCACTACACCACCGTGCCACCCTCCACTTCTTCTCATATGTTTTTAATTCATTTCTAAACAGATCAATGCAATAATACTTTATTTATAGTTCATCATATTTTAACTTTTTAGTACAACATTCTTAAAATTGGAATAACTTAACTTTATAACTTTCTTTGTGTTTGGGTTTGTAAAAGTGGCTTCTGCTCCTTTCTTCTTTTTCTTTTTTTTGGGGGGGGGGCATTTGTTCTGTTCCCTTTGTTCTGTGGTACCTTTGGTGTGGTTCCTGACCATAAGAAAAGCTCAGAAATGTAATTGTAACCATATATAACCTGTGGTAAGGGATTTCTGCAGCTGGAATGGATTTCAATCTTTCATTTATGAACTGAATAAAAATCCTGATAGACTCGTATAACAGCATGATCATGTTTTAAGAATCCGGAATCTACTCAGTAATTAAAGCGTATTGATTTCTGGTAACTTTGGAATCTAGTATTCAGAAGTTTTCTATTTTTGATATGCATCTGGGTTTTTTTATAGCCTTATTAAAAACAGACAGAACATTAAAACAAATGCTTGAATGCCTTCATGCTTAAAAAGGATTAGATATATCTATTTATTATTTTGTAGCTTTATTTATTTACTTGTTTAATTAAAATTCAATATGCATATAATCTTAAAGTGGTCTTTATTTATTTGAATGTTCTCCCTCTCCATATAAGCCCCTTAATAATACTTTTAAATCTCACCTTAAAGCACAGTTTTACTCTTTATGTATTGCTTTACGGATTAATTTTATGAATTAATTTGACTCTTTAGGTATTAATGTCCCACAATAAACTTCTAGAACACATGGTGTTCTATGTGTAAAGCGTATATTAATTTCAGGAAATGTTGAGTTGTTTTCTATCCTGCGTTTATCTCTGTTACATTGTACGATTTTATCTCATTGGTCTCTGTTTATCGTTTTTATACACCATTTGTTCTTAACTATTGCATTTTCTTTTATTATTGTTTCACTCTACAACACAACTGTTAAATATACCCTAGAATTAAAGCTGACTTGACTTGTTTTATAAAATGTTTCAATTATTTATATAAAATATGGTTATAATTAATTTATATACTTATGGACTTAATTGCATACTTACATACTTAGTCACGTACATACTTGTTTACTTCGGTACTTTCCTACCTACTTCCTGACTGATGTCCTTCACCTTAAAGCATATACGCAGAACCATGGCCTCACTTTCATTTATAAATGCCTTGAGACCTCAAGAATGGCACAGGAATAGTTTTAAGCGTTAACAATAAACCTGATGTTGTAATTTTTATGATTAAAGTGATTCATATAGGTAGCGGTCTGAGTGAATGACCTTGACGTCTGTAACGTCACAGCAGGAAGTCTATCAGTCTCATCGCCATTTCCGCTATACTAAAACACAGAGCTGACTGCAACTCCGATCCTCCATTTTGAGCTAATTTATCGCCGTGCCACAGAGATGTGTTGCTGGCCAGTGCAGCAACACGACAGAAGGTGGATTTACGTTGCATTCATGGCCCAAGAATGTTCAAACGGCAAAGATTTGAACGCGTTTTGCAAGAAGTTCACGGGCACACTGGGTGCCTACGAAGTGGTCTCTCCTCTGCTCTGCACATTTTACTGAAGACTCGTATGAAACCTCTGAACTGTTGAGGAGCGTTGGCTATAAGCCCGTATTGAAAGAGGGTGCAGTGCCAACAATTAAATAAAACTACAAGAAAAGGAAAGTATTTATTTTATTTATTTTTTTAAAAGGAAAGTAAGTTCAGTTGCACCAGTTCTCCCAGAGTGTGAGCCAAGGGTTGTTGGTGAAACCCGGAATGGGACATAATATCGTTTGGGCAGTGACCTCCCCACGGTTGTTGCTAAAACCGGTGACATCCCGTCCCGTGTTTTAGTAATTGCCTGAGCCGAGCAGTAATGGCAGAGTACTCAGTAATGCAGAAAATGGAGACTGAGTGGACAAGCTGTCTGATTTCTCCACTGGATATTTCTGCCATCTCGCCCTTACGTGGAAGAAGCAAATGAACGGAGAACTGAATGAACAACTGACAGTCAGATTGTTTCAAAAACAATTGGGCGCAGCTCGAATGCCAACTTTGCGGTCGATTTTAACTCTCAAAAAAAAATAAAATAAATACATATATATATATATATATATATATATATATATATATATATATATATATATACACACAAAACCCCGATTCCAAAAAAGTTGGGACAAAGAACAAATTGTAAATAAAAACGGAATGCAATGATGTGGAAGTTTCAAAATTCCATATTTTATTCAGAATAGAACATAGATGACATATCAAATGTTTAAACTGAGAAAATGTATCATTTAAAGAGAAAAATTAGGTGATTTTAAATTTCATGACAACAACACATCTCAAAAAAGTTGGGACAAGGCCATGTTTACCACTGTGAGACATCCCCTTTTCTCTTTACAACAGTCTGTAAACGTCTGGGGACTGAGGAGACAAGTTGCTCAAGTTTAGGGATAGGAATGTTAACCCATTCTTGTCTAATGTAGGATTCTAGTTGCTCAACTGTCTTAGGTCTTTTTTGTCGTATCTTCCGTTTTATGATGCGCCAAATGTTTTCTATGGGTGAAAGATCTGGACTGCAGGCTGGCCAGTTCAGTACCCGAACCCTTCTTCTACGCAGCCATGATGCTGTAATTGATGCAGTATGTGGTTTGGCATTGCCATGTTGGAAAATGCAAGGTCTTCCCTGAAAGAGACGTCATCTGGATGGGCGCATATGTTGCTCTAGAACCTGGATATACCTTTCAGCATTGATGGTGTCTTTCCAGATGTGTAAGCTGCCCATGCCACACGCACTAATGCAACCCCATACCATCAGAGATGCAGGCTTCTGAACTGAGCGCTGATAACAACTTGGGTCGTCCTTCTCCTCTTTAGTCCGAATGACACGGCATCCCTGATTTCCATAAAGAACTTCAAACTTTGATTCGTCTGACCACAGAACAGTTTTCCACTTTGCCACAGTCCATTTTAAATGAGCCTTGGCCCAGAGAAGACGTCTGCGCTTCTGGATCATGTTTAGATACGGCTTCTTCTTTGAACTATAGAGTTTTAGCTGGCAATGGCGGATGGCACGGTGAATTGTGTTCACAGATAATGTTCTCTGGAAATATTCCTGAGCCCATTTTGTGATTTCCAATACAGAAGCATGCCTGTATGTGATGCAGTGCCGTCTAAGGGCCCGAAGATCACGGGCACCCAGTATGGTTTTCCGGCCTTGACCCTTACGCACAGAGATTCTTCCAGATTCTCTGAATCTTTTGATGATATTATGCACTGTAGATGATGATATGTTCAAACTCTTTGCAATTTTACACTGTCGAACTCCTTTCTGATATTGCTCCACTATTTGTCGGTGCAGAATTAGGGGGATTGGTGATCCTCTTCCCATCTTTACTTCTGAGAGCCGCTGCCACTCCAAGATGCTCTTTTTATACCCAGTCATGTTAATGACCTATTGCCAATTGACCTAATGAGTTGCAATTTGGTCCTCCAGCTGTTCCTTTTTTGTACCTTTAACTTTTCCAGCCTCTTATTGCCCCGTCCCAACTTTTTTGAGATGTGTTGCTGTCATGAAATTTCAAATGAGCCAATATTTGGCATGAAATTTCAAAATGTCTCACTTTCGACATTTGATATGTTGTCTATGTTCTATTGTGAATACAATATCAGTTTTTGAGATTTGTAAATTATTGCATTCCGTTTTTATTTACGATTTGTACTTTGTCCCAACTTTTTTGGAATCGGGATTATATATATTTTTTCAGGGCAGCACAGTGGTGTAGTGGTTAGTGCTGTCGCCTCACAGCAAGAAGGCCCTGGGTTCGAGCCCCGTGGCCGGCGAGGGCCTCTCTGTGTGGAGTTTGCATGTTCTCCCCGTGTCCGCGTGGGTTTCCTCCAGGTGCTCCGGTTTCCCCCACAGTCCAAAGACATGCAGGTTAGGCTAACTGCTGACTCTAAATTGACCGTAGGTGTGAATGTGAGTGTGAATGGTTGTCTGTGTCTATGTGTCAGCCCTGTGATGACCTGGCGACTTGTCCAGGGTGTACCCCGCCTTTCGCCCGTAGTCAGCTGGGATAGGCTCCAGCTTGCCTGCGACCCTGTAGAACAGGATAAAGCGGCTAGAGATGATGAGATGAGATATTTTTTTCCCCATTTATGTAGCATACAAGAGTCAAGGATGGAGATACTATCCACTCAGAAATGTACTTAAAATAAAGGTTCTGCGTATCTGCTTTCACCTGACTGACTCCTGAACCTTCATTTTGACACTGAGGAAACCTGCAGATCTTCAGGAGGGAGAGTAGGAAGTGATGATTTTTAATCAATCTGGCAACTCTGAGCTCCATCTGCTCTGCTGGCTGTTTTGGGGGTGACTTCCGGTTTCATGGTTTCCCTCCAGGCTGTAGAACTCAGTGTGTATCTCTGCAGGTAGAGCTGCATGATTTCTATTTCTTGGCTGCTGATTGTAATGTTATTTCTTCTCTGTTTTGGAAACAACTTCATGTGAGTGAGTGAGTGAGTGAGAGAGAGAGAGTGTGTAAACGTGGACATTGTCCCAGCTGAGTGCAGGCAGTGATGTGAGTGATGTGTATAACCAGGCAGATGTTAATCTTGTGCAGATGTGCTCCTTGTTTTGCCTGTGTGTTGTTTAGTGCATCACTGTTTGGGCAAGACTTCGCATTGTGTGTGTGTGTGAGTGAGAGAGAGAGAACAATGTTATGTTGTGTATTACAGTGCCTTGCAGTGTGTCAGTATTTTGTGAAAGCTTGATTAAGTGTTGTGCATCATGTACAGCGCTGTGCAAAAATACAGGTACAGAGAGAATGGAAACAACCAAGAGGTAACGAGTAACCTGCAACACGATGCTACCGCCACCACGCTTCACTGCACTAATGGTGTTCTCGGGTTAATGCGCAATGCTGGGTTTTTGTTTGAGTTAGATTCGCAGGGAACTATTTCCAACATGTTTGCGAAATATTCAGCATGTGTTTTGGGCAATTCCACGGGTAACTGACGCAACATTCAGAGGGTTTAAAATTAAACTGTGTGGCTATTCTAGAAAGAGCAAACTCAAACAAATGTATGATAACTTAAGGCCCAAAGGCTATTTTGGACAACAGTGGGTTTTTCCCAGATATGAATAATTTATTTAGTGGCATGCAGATAACATTGGTTACTGACACAACTTGGAGAATTCAACAACTGTGAACACACAAGTACAAAACGCCAATTTCTGTGAAACTTGTTGCAATTTTATTACCATTTTTCCCCCAACTTTGCTTTTAACATGCCCATCGTATACAATGAAAGAAATAAACTATGAAAAATGTTTAGAACTGACAGCTGAGATCATGGAATGTACAGTAACTGACGGAACATTCTTGGTAACTGACACAACACTTTCCAAATTTACATATGATTTGATGTACAGAGATGAAATGTGGTAATTTTCTCTTTCTTAGTCATAATATCAATCAGTGTTTGATCTAAAATCCCCCAAAGCTGTGATGATTACTCAATGGAATCAATTTTTTTCATGGAAATGTAAAGAATAAGGTCCATTTGATAACACAGTTTAACTTACCTGGACTTTTGACAGCAGTCTGAGTGCTTCTTTGTGTCTGTTAGTTTTGGGTTTAAAGTATATGCTCGCACGGTGGTGTAGTGGTTAGCACTGTCGCCTCACAGCAAGAAGGTTCCGGGTTCGAACCCAGCGGCCGGTGAAGGCCTTTCTGTATGGAGTTTGCATGTTCTCCCCGTGTCTGCGTGGGTTTCCTCCGGGTGCTCCGGTTTCCCCCACAGTCCAAAGACATGTGGTTAGGTTAATATGGGACGGCCTTGGGCTGAGGTGCCCTTGAGCGAAGCACCTAACCCCCAACTGCTTCCCGGGTGCTGTTAGCGTGGCTGCCCACTGCTCTGGGTATGTGTGTGTGCTCATTGCTCACTGTGTGTTCACTGCTTCAGATGGGTTAAATGCAGAGAGGAAATTTCACAAGTGTGTGATGCATAAAGTTGTGCTTTATTTCAAAATGGCCACCAGTCATGTGACGTGAGTTCAGCACAAAAATATTGACTGGTTCATTCACTGCAATCATTACTAATAATAACCCAATCAAATTTAACACCATATATACAAAATGAATTTTCACTCCTTGGGTTGACGATTTCGTGGAATTGCCCTTATGGCAAATTCAAATAGGATTTAATTTGGCTCTGTTATAATGACCAGTTTTCTGGAGTGTACAGGCTATATTTATCCTGTGAACAGCTTCTCCCAACTGGGCTGTGGCTTCCTCCAGCTCCTTCAGGGTTACGCTTGGCTTCTTCAGTGCTCGCCTTTAAGCAGAGCTCTGGTTATGCCATATTTTATCTTATTTTATTTTTACCTTCACCAACTTCGTTGGAGGATGTTATGTTTTCACCTCCATTTGTTTGTTTGTTCTCAACATAACTCAGGTGTGCTGGAGCCTATCCCAGCTGACTACGGGTGAAAGGCGGGGTACACCTTGGACAAGTCGCCAGGTCATCACAGGGCTGACACATAGACACAGACAACCATTCACACTCACATTCACACCTACGGTCAATTTAGAGCCACCAGTTAACCTAACCTGCATGTCTTTGGACTGTGGGGGAAACCGGAGCACCCGGAGGAAACCCACGCGGACACGGGGAGAACATGCAAACTCCACACAGAAATGGCCCTTTTCCACTACCCTTTTTCAGCTCACTTCAGCCTGACACGGCTCGCGTTTCAACTACCAAAAAACAGCACGACTCTGCTCGCTTCAGCCCTGCTTAGCCCCTAAAACTCGCACCGTTTTGGAGTGGGGCTGAAGCGAGCCAAAGCGAGCTGAGTGAGGCTGGGGGCGTGAGCAGACACTCCCCTGTGCACTGATTGGTGAGGAGGAGTGTCCTCACATGCCCACACACGCCCCGCGAGCACGCTGAGACCTGTAAACACCGTAAACCCGGAAGAAGAATAATTACGAGAATTTCTGAAGCCTTATGCGCCTCGCCTCATCTATACGCTCTTGCCAGTATCTGTTGGCGTTGGTGGTGACAACAAGCCACAGCACCAAGACCAGCAACACTAACGACTCCATGTCCTCCATGTTTATTGTTTAGTATTCGGGGCGTGAGACTACCGCTTAAAAGGTCACTGATGTCACTGTTTGCGCTGCTTAACGACATCACGTGACGTCCACCCACTTTCGCTAACTCCACCCAATGTGTCCACCCACTTCCAGCCAGCACGGTTCAGCGCGGTTGTAGTTGAAATGCAACTCCAACAGCCCCACTCAGCTCGACTCAGCTCGACTCAGCACGGCACGGCTCAGCCGCGTTTGTAGTGGAAAAGCGGCAAAAGGCCCTTGTCGGCCACTGGGCTCGAACCCGGACCTTCTTGCTGTGAGGTGACAGCGCTAACCACTACACCACCGTGCCACCTGGGGCCAAGGAACAATTTAATTAGATTTTGATGCAAATCCAGATATATATGCAGATCCGGGATTTTTTTTGGCCCGTTCCCAATGTAACTCAAAAAGTAGTGAACAGATTCTGATGAACAGCTTTCGTATTATTGTAGATTCATGTGAATTGATTTTGATACACTGCAAAAAATTGAAAACTGAATTTGAGTCGAAAATTCCTTAATACTAGTGAAATGATCTTGCTGCATGGACAGATATTTTTACGTGGTAAGACATCTTAGAATAAATTGGTTGCAATCTAGAACTAGGTTTAATAATGTCAGCATTGGTGTCTTATATTCTTCTAACAGGAAATGTTAGATTGTTTCACCTATTTTCAAGATATTTTCACTTGCTAATATATCATTTTTTGCAGTGTATGTGGTGTGGCAAAAGTATGCACTAGGGTTATGACTGTGAAAGTGTTTTCAAAATTTCTACTTTCCTGATGTTGCATTTGGTGAACTTTTACTCATATATATTACTTTTTTGAAGTTATTTTTATTGGGTCATGCAAAAACCTCCCGCACCCAACATCACCTCACTTTTGATAAATACATGTATATTAAATAAATAAATCATGATTATAAAATAAATTCATTGAAAGATGTGTAAAGTACTTTTATATAACAATAAATTGCTTAACAATTGTTGTAATAATAATTATAATTGTTAATTAATACAAATTTAATATTAAATTATTTTTTAAAATTATTATTAAATTTGTATTAACAATTTTAATTATTATTACAACAATTGTTAAGCAATTTATTGTTATATAAAAGTACTTTACACATCTTTCAATGAATTTATTTTATAATCATGATTTATTTATTTAATATACATGTATTTATCAAAAGTGAGGTGATGTTGGGTGCGGGAGGTTTTTGCAGGACCCAATAAAAATAACTTCAAAATAGTAATACAACCCCGATTCCAAAAAAGTTGGGACAAAGTACAAATTGTAAATAAAAACGGAATGCAATAATTTACAGATCTCAAAAACTGATATTGTATTCACAATAGAACATAGACAACATATCAAATGTTGAAAGTGAGACATTTTGAAATTTCATGCGAAATATTGGCTCATTTGAAATTTCATGACAGCAACACATCTCAAAAAAGTTGGGACAGGGGCAATAAGAGGCTGGAAAAGTTAAAGGTACAAAAAAGGAACAGTTGCAGGACCAAATTGCAACTCATTAGGTCAATTGGCAATAGGCCATTAACATGACTGGGTATAAAAAGAGCATCTTGGAGTGGCAGCGGCTCTCAGAAGTAAAGATGGGAAGAGGATCACCAATCCCCCTAATTCTGCACCGACAAATAGTGGAGCAATATCAGAAAGGAGTTCGACAGTGTAAAATTGCAAAGAGTTTGAGCAAATCATCATCTACAGTGCATAATATCATCAAAAGATTCAGAGAATCTGGAAGAATCTCTGTGCGTAAGGGTCAAGGCCGGAAAACCATACTGGGTGCCCGTGATCTTCGGGCCCTTAGACGTCACTGCATCACATACAGGCATGCTTCTGTATTGGAAATCACAAAATGGGCTCAGGAATATTTCCAGAGAACATTATCTGTGAACACAATTCACCGTGCCATCCGCCGTTGCCAGCTAAAACTCTATAGTTCAAAGAAGAAGCCGTATCTAAACATGATCCAGAAGCGCAGACGTCTTCTCTGGGCCAAGGCTCATTTAAAATGGACTGTGGCAAAGTGGAAAACTGTTCTGTGGTCAGACGAATCAAAATTTGAAGTTCTTGATGGAAATCAGGGACGCCGTGTCATTCGGACTAAAGAGGAGAAGGACGACCCAAGTTGTTATCAGCGCTCAGTTCAGAAGCCTGCATCTCTGATGGTATGGGGTTGCATTAGTGCGTGTGGCATGGGCAGCTTACACATCTGGAAAGACCCCATCAATGCTGAAAGGTATATCCAGGTTCTAGAGCAACATATGCTCTAATCCAGACGACGTCTCTTTCAGGGAAGACCTTGCATTTTCCAACATGACAATGCCAAACCACATACTGCATCAATTACAGCATCATGGCTGCGTAGAAGAAGGGTCCGGGTACTGAACTGGCCAGCCTGCAGTCCAGATCTTTCACCCATAGAAAACATTTGGCGCATCATAAAACGGAAGATACGACAAAAAAGACCTAAGACAGTTGAGCAACTAGAATCCTACATTAGACAAGAATGGGTTAACATTCCTATCCCTAAACTTGAGCAACTTGTCTCCTCAGTCCCCAGACGTTTACAGACTGTTGTAAAGAGAAAAGGGGATGTCTCACAGTGGTAAACATGGCCTTGTCCCAACTTTTTTGAGATGTGTTGTTGTCATGAAATTTAAAATCACCTAATTTTTCTCTTTAAATGATACATTTTCTCAGTTTAAACATTTGATATGTCATCTATGTTCTATTCTGAATAAAATATGGAATTTTGAAACTTCCACATCACTGCATTCCATTTTTATTTACAATTTGTACTTTGTCCCAACTTTTTTGGAATCGGGGTTGTATATGAGTAAAAGTTCACCAAATGCAACATCAGGAAAGTAGAAATTTTGAAAACACTTTCACAGTCATAACCCTAGTATGCACTCTACCGAGTACTCTTCTAGTATTTTACTAAGTTCACTCTATAATTACACATACTCTCCTATTATAATCTATGTATGTAATATATAAATGATAATGCTTGACCCAAAGAATGGTTTGGGTTGAGAGTGTGATGATTTAGATGAGCGGTTTTCATCATGCTAAACTTATGGTAAAAAGCTCACTTATATGAGCGACATTAACTTTGTAACTGCAGTGGAAAACCCCTTGTTTTAAAAGATTGAACTGTGAGGAAGTGACTGACTCTGGAACAAATGAGCAAAGAGTTTGGATTGAAGCTGCAACCAGGTCTGTTTAAGCATAATGACATGTTTCTAGTGTGGGATGGTGATAATAGCTGGTCAGTTGTTGTATGTGTGGGAGTCAGAGAGAGAAATTTCTTTACACAAACCCTCTGTAAATGTAAGCTGAAACCAGTGTGCGAGTATTGTGTTGGAAGGTGTGTGTGTGTGTGTGTGTGTGTGTGTGTGTGTGTGTGGTCGACTGCTCATGTTCACTGTACATTTAAAGAGCTGAATTTGATGTAATCGATCCGTCTTTTGTGTTCAGGTGGCAAAAAAGTGGGCGGTGCATGGATGGCTGATGGACAGGCGTCTGAACCAATCAGAACACAATGCTGGCACGGAACCGCTTCATCCTGCTGCTGTTGGTTGGTGTGGTGCTAGCAGTGCTAAGTTTCAGCATTCAGTACTGTAAGTGTGTGGGTGTGTGTTTTTGTGTCTGCCTGCATCCTGCCTGATAATCATTTAGTCTTTATATGCTGGTGACATTTGGAGACATTTAGGGCAATTTCCATGGGATGGTGTGTGTGTGTGTGTGTGTGTGTCCAGTGGGAATAATTTATCTTAGAGATACTCGAAGTCATTTCTGCAATAAACAATATGGAGCACTGTGTAGATTTGCTCAGAAACTTTCAGCAAAACAGCAATATTGCAACATTTATTACTGTCTGTTTATTTAATGTCTAAAAAACAAATTATTTAACGCTATGAAAAAATTGGAACAGTTCCCATTATTAGCAATTTTATCTCATTTTAACATAAAATTATTATAATTATTAAAAAATACCTTGGTGGCAAAAGTGCAGATAATAATAAATAGTCATGAAAGTGTTCCGGATTTTTAGATTTTCATGAAAATTCCTCTGGATTTTTTCCACTAATGACAAAATACCCGGAAATGTGGATATTTGACAAAACTCTTGAAAATCTCTGGTTTTCCGAATGGAGAAATTTATTTTTCAGATTTTTCGCGTTCCTAGACGCGGCGTAATACTTCGCATCGTCCTTGCATGGGCGTGGTCCTTAAATAGCCCAAACATAGTTCACTGATTAAAGACAGGTGTTCTTTGTTAACGGCGTGCGTGCTGGAGCTCGTTAGGCACGCGTGCCCAAGGTGCGCCTTCAGGTGCCTGACACCCTTCTGCGCAAGCGCAACACAATCGCACTAGAAAGCATGTTCAAGCTGCCAGTGTAGCTGCAGTCTTTTTAGTTGCGAATTACGAATATTTTCTCGTGTTAATAATTTGCCATGTCAAAACAAGCAAAACCTTCCTCCTTCTTTCGACGTGAAGAGAGGTAAGCATATATATATATATTTTTCCCCATCAAAGTTGCATTTTGTAGTTTCGAAGCTAAGTTTTAGTGCCGTTTCTAGAACACAACATCAAGAAAACGTGGAAGAAACAGCAATAATGGAAGAGCCGGTTTCTAAGCTGCCTAAAACTAGCAATGGTAATTATTTTTTGTTACTGTACATAATGCACTCAGGCTGCCCGTCAGTGTGTGACACACACACACCCTACACCCCTGATTTACATGAGAAATTTGGTATTCATTGGTGTGTTTAAATTTACAGACAATACAAACTAATGTAAACAATTGGCTTCAACTCGCATAAGTCTGAATTGGAAATTTTTAGTTCACTTTAGCTTCTGCAAACGCACAACTCTACTAAAAGATTGATAACCGAGGCTCAATGTCCCCAACACTGAAACCTGAAAGCTTTAGAAACTCTAACAGACCTTTACTTTTTAACAGCACTGTTTTGGGATTTTGCTGAGTTTGCCTTCAACTGTCTGATTTTTTTTTTTTCAAAGTAATGAACTGTGTAGGCAGGAAAATCACCGCGTTTTCTAAATGCACTCCTGAAAATTCCTCATTAGCTAGGGGAATTAAATTTGATATTTTTGACATGTTAATCATTAACGTACACGAAAGAAAAAGGCTTAAAAGTTATAACTTGTTTTAGTGAAAATAAGTACTAAAATGCACTAGAATGCAGGGTTTTGCGTGTTATGTTATTAAAATATTTTCAGGGGACGTTGACACCCCCCCCACCCCCCCCCCCCCCCCCGCCCCCCATATCTCTTAGTTTGACTTTCAGAAGTTCAGGGTTTTTTTTCTTTGCTCCACTTTCATCTCTAAATAAAAACAAATTTATTATTCAAGTTTGCGTCATTATCCATATGCTTTAGTGAGTACTCTAGCACCGTCTGTGAGTTAATGGGATTATTGATCAGTAGGATTAACAACTTTAATCCCGAAGTGCGCCTGTGTTTAATAATGCATTCGTTTAGAAAGTGCATTATAATAATATAACGAGAGCGAGCAGTATAATAATAAACTCCACAAAGATTTAGCTTTGATTACTGATGTGTTTTATTAGTAATATATCAGTATATTATCAATAATTGTAATTTAAGCAGAAATACACTTCAGGATGGATTGTTATAGGAAAATCATCAATGATTCAGCCCAGTGTAGAGCGGAGTTACTGTTACTACCCCGAAGTGAATTATTCTCCTGTGAGTGCACATCCTGAAGTGTTGTGTTATATTTTATACCGCATATTTGCCAATGATGACATTTTTTTCTTCACGTTTGTAATTACCGAAAAGCATGTCATGTTTTTAATTATCTATAATTACGTTTAATGTTGTGGAAATTCCATTAAAGTTAATGAGATGCAGCTTGTCATGCTATAGAGAAAACCAGAAACGGCAAAGTCCTCTATCCTAAAGACTTTTCCTTGATGGAAAACCATCACAAAGCACGAGTCTACTTCCTTAACTCTTATATAAACTATTCATTATAGAAAGCTGCATCATATCAATGACGTTTTTTAAATAATGACACTTTTTTTTTAAACAAAAAATCTGATTATTATGAACCTTAGATTATGTGGCGCGTCCACCATACAAGTCCCTGTGATTGAGCTTAGAAATATTAACATATTAGAATGAGCACATTAATGTAAATATCATTCAACAGCACTGTAGTCTCATCTCATCTCATTATCTCTAGCCGCTTTATCCTGTTCTACAGGGTCGCAGGCAAGCTGGAGCCTATCCCAGCTGACTACGGGCGAGAGGCGGGGTACACCCTGGACAAGTCGCCAGGTCATCACAGGGCTGACACATAGACACAGACAACCATTCACACTCACATTCACACCTACGGTCAATTTAGAGTCACCAGTTAACCTAACCTGCATGTCTTTGGACTGTGGGGGAAACCGGAGCACCCGGAGGAAACCCACGCGGACACGGGGAGAACATGCAAACTCCACACAGAAAGGCCCTCGCCGGCCACGGGGCTCGAACCCGGACCTTCTTGCTGTGAGGCGACAGCGCTAACCACTACACCACCGTGCCGTCCCAGCACTGTAGTATAAAACTATAATAAAGAAGTGTAAGAACCCCCAGATGTTTAAAACATTTGACTGCAAGTTTGTACGTTTTATACATTTAAAAAAAAATTATTTCGTTGTATTTTTCATGATTGGCAGCGGTTTTTATATATTTATTCATTACTTCACCTTATAAATGCTTATGATGATTATTAGTAGGCAGGTAACGACTTGCCAAATTCACGATTCACAATGTTTTTGAAAAAAACAAATTAAATGGAAAAGAATTGTACTCGCAAAAAAGAAACATTTATTTTCCTTTTTTTAAACATTACATTAATGGCATTTAGCACACGCTGTTATCCAGAGCGACATACAATGCACCCAGAGCAGTCTGGGGAGCAGTAAGGGGTTAGATACTTTGCTCAAAGGCACTTCAGCCATTTCTGCTGGTGCAGAGAATAGAACCGATGACCTTTTGGTCCCAAAGCTGCTTCTCTAACCACTAGGCCATGACTTCCCCTATTTTTTTTTTTAATCAATTTAAATATTTATTAAATAAAAGTTTCATTTTCTTAATAACAACAATAATTCTTTACCCACATTTGTAAAGGTTGGAGTAAAAATATAAGTATTAACTAAAATGTTCCTTTTATTAAGAATGAAAAAAGCTAAGTCTTTTCTTAATAGACTTTTATGTACATTTGTTTTACTTCCATTTGGTTTTCGTTTCTTTAGCTTTCAGCAGTCTGTAAAGCGAGAGCTATGATCTCTTGTTAAGTCTTTTTCTACAGTCAGTTCTGTAACAGCTCTTTCCCATTTAGATCTGCTTTAGTGGTATTAGAGCTGTGTTGCTTCCGCCCAGGGTGAAGTCACGTGTATTCCTGCTATTGTACGTTATTGCACTGTCTGCTGTGTAAACAATGTAGTTACAGCTAGGAAAAACTAACAGAATACACAGCCTGGTAATAATCATGATTCATTTTATATTTCAAATTGAATCATCATAAGTGTGTATCATAATTTATCGTCGCATGAGCTATCGTTCCATGCCTAATGATTAGTTTATCATATTGTTATATTTTGTCTAGATTTAGAAGTAAGGATGCATTTTGGTGAGTGAAAGCTCAGGCCAAGTTTACATTAGACCGTATCTGTCTCGTTTTCTTCGCGGATGCACTGTCCGTTTACATTAAAACGCCTGGAAACGCCGGGAAATGGGAATCCGCCAGGGTCCACGTATTCAATCCAGATCGTGTCAGCTCCGGTGCTGTGTAAACATTGAGAATACGCGGATACGCTGTGCTGAGCTCTAGCTGGCGTCGTCATTGGACAACGTCACTGTGACATCCACCTTCCTGATTCGCTGGCGTTGGTCATGTGACGTGACTGCTGAAAAACGGCGCGGACTTCCGCCTTGTATCACCTTTCATTAAAGAGTATAAAAGTATGAAAATACTGCAAATACTGATGCAAATACTGCCCATTGTGTAGTTATGATTGTCTTTAGGCTTGCCATCCTTCCACTTGCAAGTGGTAAGTGACGTGCATGCCCGATATGCACTGACATCACACACACAGCGGCTCAGTCCCGAATCACTGCTCGTGTGCTTCACTCGCGCGCTCTGTGAGCTGCGCAGGGCCGGAGTGCGCACCCTCCAGAGGGCACTCGCTGTTCAGGGCGGAGTGATTTGGAGCGCAGGATGCCTGCGGAGCCGAGCGTATCCGTGTATTGGCGTTGCTGTGTGCACGCTAATTGTTTTAAAAACGTTAATCTGATGATCCGCTGATACGGTCTAATGTAAACCCCACCTCAGTCAGTCCTTCATTCAGTCAGTTATGGTTGAAACGAATAGCAATTAGGAAGTGATTAGGTGGAAATGATTAGGCAGAGTCATTACAGACTTTATTAAATGATTGAGAGAATGTGCAGTTTCAACAGTGTGGGAAGAACAAAGGTTGATAGATCAGGTTGTTGGTGCTGCTGATGTTGATGTAGGCGAAAGAAATCTGATAGGCCACAGAATGATGTGCGTTTCGGTGGTTGTTTCCACGTGTTGGTGAACGTGATGACTCCACGTATTCTTTCCCTGACTGAATCTCCGATATTAAGACTCCATAATGCAAGGTGGATGGATATGCCACATCAACTGGACTACGCATCAGCATCAACAAAACCAAGGTACTGATGGCTAACACCAACAACAGAGAGCCAGTGAAGATAAAAGGAAACATCATAGAGGAAGTCGAGGATTTCACTGACTTTAGTAGCATCATAGACAGCACAGGAGGAACAGAAACGAATGTAAGAACCAGAATAGGAAAAGCCAGGACAGACTTTGTAATGCTGGGTAACATCTGGAAGGCACGCAACATCTCGACTTCCACAAAACTGCGGATCTTCAACTCAAACGTGAAATCAGTTTTGCTGTATGGGGCAGAAACTTGGCGAACAACAAAAGCACTCCAGGCTTTTGTCAACCAATGCCTACGTAGGATCCTAAGGATATGGTGGCCAGAAAAGATTACCAATGAAGATTGCTGACAAGAACAAAAGAAACACCCGTGGTAACCCAAATACAGCGAAGAAAATGTGATGGATTGGCCATACTCTACAAAAACCTAGGAACAACATGACAAGACAGGCATTACAGTGGAACCTCCAGGGGAAAAGAAAAAGGGGTCACCCCTGGAATACCTAGAGACGGAACACAACAACAGCGATCCAGACAGCTGGCTACACCTGGAAGCAGTTGGAGAAAGAAGCATAGAACAACACCGATACCGGTACAATACGATTATGGAGGGCACTCTTTCCGGATTCTTGATGGATTTTTTTTATTTTGTTAACTTTGAACACATCAGGATGGGTCACATTCTCTTGTATTCCTGTATTTGTTGTTTTGCCTTTCGGAATTTTAATCTTCATCTTATATTTTCTCTCCTGAGTCTGTTTTGTTACCTTTGCTCTCTCTCTCTCTCTCTCTCTCTCTCTCTCTCTCTCTCTCACACAGTCACAGTAGTGAGCTCATTACTTATTCATTCTTTACAAACGGGAGCTGAAAGGAGGCTGAATGTAGGACGGAATTTCATTTGAAATTCTCTCGCTCTGTCTTTCAGCTCGCCGATACCGTACGTGCCACTACACAGTAATGAGCGGGTAGTGAGTAGGGTTGCCAGATCTGTGCAACAGCAAGGCCAATGAAAACCAGATCACAAATCAATAATGACTGCTTAATGCATTAAGCTTGAACAAACCTAGTAATGATAAATCAGTGCATATCAAATCAAATATGACAGTAGAATTAATAAATGAACATTATTGTCTTGGATACTAAGCTGTTGTTCCCACTGACTGTTTAAAAGGAAGAAAAAAAAACAAAAAACACGAACCCATGGACAGCATATCTTCTCTAAATAGTGAAGCCACCACAGATCTTGTGTCCCTGCTGGCTGGCTGCAGTACAGTTTTGAGCACCACCCATCCCCATGTGTTTCAGTGATAAAACAGCCTTTTTATCCACCACAAATTCACTCTACGACCACTTCCTGGTCTCTCCCATTCGATGGTGTAGTGGAATGATGATTAAAAAAAAAAAAAAAAACAGTCCCTTCCATGCCAGGATCTGGTCTTCCCAGGCAGTCTCCTGTCCCAGTACTAACCAGCTCTTTTGAGGTGCATGGGTGCAGTGCCGATCTCCGTTTCTACGGCCCTCGGCCTCTCACCTATGCAGCTAGGGTTACATTGGGGGGCTGGTCCTCTTTTTGACTCCCCAGTCGCATTTGTATTGCAGCGTGCCTTGCCAGATGGCAGCAGGTACCATTTTTATGATGGTCTTCGGTATGACCCGACCGCAAGTAGAACTCACAATCTCCCGGTTGAGAGGCGGCTACGCTAGCCACTAGGCTAGCTTGCGGTTAGTGGAATGATCAGTTTCTATAAATTCACTCTTTCTAATGTAAAATAATGAATTTTCTGTGAGCACGAAACACTTCCTGTTCTACCCCCGTTCTACGGTGTAGTGGAATGAGCCGTTTCTGTAAACATGCGACTGAAACATGACATACAAAAGTGGACAAATTTAAATCGTAATGTTGCTAGTTTGCTGTTTTCACAGTAACACAAGAACATTGGTGGACAAAACTCACATTTATATGAAAGCAAACAATACACAGTAAAGTGGCGTCGCTACCAGGTGGAGAGGAAAAAAAAAGCCCTGAATGTACATAGTTCTCGGGGGATTTCCCCAGGACGTAGTTCCCCTTATGAGTCCCTGGAACTGTTTGGTTCGAAAGCACCTTCTAGCAGGAGGAAGTCCCAACCGCACAGACTCTGGCTCCAAATTTGACAACATGGCAGAGCTATTTTGGCTTCATTTTTAGAGAATGGGAGCCAATGGAGCCACGCCGTCCATGTTTTCTACAGTTGCTCTATTGTATATAGTATGATAAGAAAGAAAACGAGACCGTCAATGACGGCGTAGTTCACTCCAGCCCTGTCTAATCCAGAAGGAACGATCTAAAGTGGGCCACCTTGCGCAATAAATGTTGGAAGCTATATACACGATATACAAGTTATATATAGAAGCTATATACACCCTAAACTGTGGGTGGTAGAAATGGGCAACTGGACTTGCTTGAAAATTCTTGAAAACGTTTCACCTCTCGTCCAAAAGGCTTCCTCAGTTCTGTCTGACCTAATAGGGAGTATCAGATATTTATCTTCTCCTGGATCAGAATCAGAATTCTGATGACCAGCTCATCTAAGGTGTCGTTGAGGCATCATGTTGGTGTGGGTCACTGGAGGCTGGGTGTGAACGGCAAGTCATTAGGGTGATCAAAGGATTTTCAAGAATTTTCAAGCAAGTCCAGTTGCCCATTTCTACCACCCACAGTTTACTATGACCTGGATGATTGAGAATCTTCACAGACATATATATACACCCTAGGAATACCGACCTATTTGCCAGAAAGGATCCAAAATGGCGAGGAATTGCCCAAGAAGTAGTGATTTTTATTTATTTATCTATAAATCTGGGTAGACGTTATATGCACCCTGGGTACCCCTACCTTCATGCCCGAAAGAATCAAAATCGGTGAAGAATTGAGGGAAAAGAAATTATTTGTGTAGAAACTGCCTGTTAGGGCTTAATTACTCCATATCATCATTATTAATTGCAATTATGCAAATTTGTGTAGAAGCTATATGCACCCCAGGCAGACCTACCTTCCTGCCAAAAAGAATAAAAATCGGTGAGGAATTGAGAGAGAGAAGGAGTGATTTTCATGAAATGTAGTCGATGCCTGCCGGACGGACGATGGACAGCACATGATGGCATAAACTCATGACCTGTCTGCTAGATGAGCTAATAATGAGTGAAGTAAACATCAAAAATACTTTCTAAACCACTTGAACAGGAATGTGATTTGGAACACGCCCCACATCCTCACCATATCCGACAAATCCATCTACTGTACTGTAGCTGGAATAGAAAAATCCACATATCGCAGGTATACACAAGTGGACTTTCAGTATCAGACTCTCAATTTGTAATTTATTCCAGAGTGAATCGATCATAACTCCATGACTTCAATCACTGACGTGACCCAAGTTAGTATAAACTTCAAAACTAGTCATTTTAGGTACCACATTGTGACCAAGTTCAGAGTGAGATTACCGACTGAGTTCATATTTAATGTTCCTGTTTTGGTTTTATATTTTAAATTTTTTGTGTTTGTATATTTTGTGTGTATATAGCCTTGAGTTAATACATTTAACCAAAATACCAGTCTATATAATCGGATTTGGTATTCTTTCGGCATTCACGGGGTAATATAAAAGCTTACATTCAGAAAAAGAGCAGGGTATAAAACCAAGCTTCACGGCTTCCTTTAGCCAGAGGAAGACGCCGTCTTTCCATCGCTTTCCTTTTCTCTGTACGTTCTTGGAGGCTGTGGTCAGGCTACAGACTACAAAGAGCTCTTTGTCTGGCCCCTGCTATGTAGGGACCTGCTGTGGGCTCTGTGTGTGTAATGGGATTGGTCAGAGTGTGTAACCAAGTGGGAAAAAGGCTCGATTCTGAAAAGACTTCACCGAGAAGTAGAAACGCGTTCAGATGCTTTGCAGATGTTCTCATTAAAGCGCACACACAGAAACACACTTCAAAAATGCCAGCCTATTTCCAGACTCATCTTATACTTCTCCTGTTTGTCGGTAAGTTTGAACTGATGTGATGCTAAATCGATGTCTTAGTGTGTCTCTCTGGTTTCATCATCTGTATGAGACTATGTTTAGCTGGATAGGTTTTTTTTTTTTTGCTTATTCAGTCTGGTGTACTTGCTTCGAATTGCACTGATGAGAAAAGTGAACTATATTTGCACGACTGTTGAATTCTTTCAGCTGTTGAACTCATAGCTGTAAGATATTTTGTCAGCCAGTGTAATGCCATGCTGTTTCTCCATCCACTCTGTCTGTCTGTAGGAAATTTCCTTTTGGGAAACAGGAGCCAGGAATTTAAAATTAACTTGGTGTATTTTAGTTTTGAATGGGAGCTTTGGAGAAAATGCAAGGAGACGATCAGGACAACGTGATTAATTCGACATTTATTATTTACAGTTTTTTTTTTTTTTTTTAAATTAAATAATACCTTTTTTCACCTCTAAAAATAGTGTTTGTGCTAAAAGCTTTAGGTATGCTAAAATGATTCATATACGGTACATTTGATCTCACTTTATATTTTCTAACGTTTAAATTTCTATTAAGTTTGTTAGAGAAATATTGTATGCTATGTCTTTAGTTGGGCGGCACGGTGGTGTAGTGGTTAGCGCTGTCGCCTCACAATAAGAAGGTCCGGGTTCGAGCCCCGTGGCCGGCGAGGGCCTTTCTGTGTGGAGTTTGCATGTTCTCCCCGTGTCCGCATGGGTTTCCTCCGGGTGCTCCGGTTTCCCCCACAGTCCAAAGACATGCAGGTTAGGTTAACTGGTGACTCTAAATTGACCGTAGGTGTGAATGTGAGTGTGAATGGTTGTCTGTGTCTATGTGTCAGCCCTGTGATGACCTGGCGACTTGTCCAGGGTGTACCCCGCCTTTCGCCCGTAGTCAGCTGGGATAGGCTCCAGCTTGCCTGCGACCCTGTAGAACAGGATAAAGCGGCTACAGATAATGAGATGAGAAGAGATGTCTTTTTAGTTTTAAAGTTTATTTAAAGCATTTTTCAAGTAACAAAGCAGCACATAACCAGTCCTTTCTAATGGCAGTGTGCGATTGTGAGAAACTCCAACAACAGCAACATGTGACCAATTGAGGATTTCCTGATATATATATTTTTTAATCTATGCAAATTAGCAAAAGCGACAAGCCACAGTGATTGGCTCCATGATCTACAATGAGTCAACTCATGGTTGTTGGTTTGGCTCGAAGGTTAATGGGTGTGGTGGAATGTGTTAAAATAAATTATAGGTCCTAGGGTTCATTCTGTAAACAAGCAACATGTCTATTCATCTCATCTCATCTCATCATCTCTAGCCGCTTTATTCTGTTCTACAGGGTCGCAGGCAAGCTGGAGCCTATCCCAGCTGACTACGGGCGAAAGGCGGGGTACACCCTGGGCAAGTCGCCAGGTCATCACAGGGCTGACACATAGACACAGACAACCATTCACACTCACATTCACACCTACGGTCAATTTAGAGTCACCAGTTAACCTAACCTGCATGTCTTTGGACTGTGGGGGAAACCGGAGCACCCGGAGGAAACCTACGCGGACACGAGGAGAACATGCAAACTCCGCACAGAAAGGCCCTCGCCGGCCACGGGGCTCGAACCCAGGACCTTCTTGCTGTGAGGCGACAGCACTAACCACTACACCACCGTGCCGTCCTATGTCTATTCAGATCTGTTTAAAATAAAAACACAATATACAAAGAGTATCAGTCAAAAGTTTGTACACCCCTCCTCATTCATAGGTTTTTCTGTTTTGTGACTCGTTTCTACATTGTAGAGCGATACTGAAGACATCAAAACTATGAAATAACGTATGGAATTATGTGGTAAACAAAAAGGTGTTAAAAGAATGAAAATCAAAATCTGTTGCTTCATCTTTTAAATTCTTCAGCATAGCCGGTGTTTACCTTGATGCTGTTTTGCACACTATTGACGTTATCTTAACCAGCTTCATGAGGTCGTCAACCGGAATGCTTTTCAGTTAACAGCCGTGTCTTATCAAAAGTTAATTAGTGCAATTTCTTGTCGTCTTAATGCATTTGAGATCATACAGTAAATAATAAAAGTACAGTAAATAGCCCTATTCCACAGCTGTAGTAATCCATATTACTGTATGTCAAGAACCAAACGACTAAGTAAAGAGAAATGGCATCCATTATTACTTTCAGACATGAAGTGATAATTAATAAAAATAAAGAAAAAACATTGTATTAGGTGTGTTTAAACGTTTGACTGGTAGTGTGTGTGTGTGTGTATGCCAACACATTTGAATACACGTGCAACGATTTTTTGAGTGGAAATACACTATGGAAAGATGTACAACATAACATCTTTTGGAAAAGAGGAGGAAATGGCCTTGGATAGAAAGGATTACATGCTAAAAAAAAGAGGGCATGAGAGTATAAAGGGTGTGTGAGTAATGAGTGGCATGTTCTTCACACAAAGCTGCGATGTCAGCTCAGGACACTGAGACTTCAGTCTGTCTCAGGCTATATTTGTTTCTGGATGTGTATGTGCAGCAGATTTAAACAAAGTCTCTCTCTCGCTCGCTCGCTCCCCACCCAGTGCAACTGATGCCAATCAATCCCGTGGCAGAAGATGGGACACTCGGTAAAAACAGGAAGAGGCTAAACCCAGTGGTCCATACAGAAGCACCAGAGCTTGACCCAATCAGTGATGCTTACCGATACTGCAACCTGCCTAATCTCACAGAACACACCCGTGAGGGTAAGCTGTACACCCCCATCAAATAAACATATACAGCATATATGCCAAACTGCAACTCAGCCCATCACTGTGTGTTTAAACAGGATGATAAGCACACACACTTTGTTTATCATGCGTGTATGTTTTGTTGTGTGCAGGTCACAGTCCGGCGGACTACAAGCTGCTGTTTGTGCAGGTGATGATTCGTCATGGCGACCGTTACCCGCTCTACTCCATCCCTCAGACCAAGAGACCAGCCATTGACTGCACACTGTCACCTCACAGGTAAGCTCCTCATAGATACGATTCAATATCCGTGCTTTACATCAAAAGGGGAAAGTGTCAAAAATGGATGCTCTGCCCACACAATGAACTTTAGCTTTATTAGAAAGTTTTAGTTTTCGGTCAGTAGAAAGCCATTCCTGAAGAGAGAGGGGAAAAAAAACCTGCCTGGGCTATCATTCTTACACATAAGGCACATTACATTATAGGCATTTAGCAGATATTATTATTCAGAGCAACATACAGCATACCCAGAGAAGTCTGGGGTTAGGTGCCTTGCTCAAGGGCATTTAATAAATTCCTGCTTATCCAGGGAATCAAACCAGTGACTTTTTGGTTCCAAAGCTGCTTCTCTAACCATTAGGCCATGGTTCCCCCCACGTGGTTCTGTTTGAGATGGAAATGCATCCAGGTATAGTAGAAGGAAAGACCTGGATATGATTATTTTTTTTATTTTTAATTTTTTTAATTTATTCATTTATTTATTTTTTCTTTCAGCTAAAAACCATGCTTGAGTTATATAATTTTGTCAGTTCACATGGTATGTACGGTAAGTACAACCCTGATTCCAAAAAAGTTGGGACAAAGTACAAATTGTAAATAAAAACGGAATGCAATGATGTGGAAGTTTCAAAATTCCATATTTTATTCAGAATAGAACATAGATGACATATCAAATGTTTAAACTGAGAAAATGTATCATTTAAAGAGAAAAATTAGGTGATTTTAAATTTCATGACAACAACACATCTCAAAAAAGTTGGGACAAGGCCATGTTTCCCACTGTGAGACATCCCCTTTTCTCTTTACAACAGTCTGTAAACGTCTGGGGACTGAGGAGACAAGTTGCTCAAGTTTAGGGATAGGAATGTTAACCCATTCTTGTCTAATGTAGGATTCTAGTTGCTCAACTGTCTTAGGTCTTTTTTGTCGTATCTTCCGTTTTATGATGCGCCAAATGTTTTCTATGGGTGAAAGATCTGGACTGCAGGCTGGCCAGTTCAGTACCCGGACCCTTCTTCTACGCAGCCATGATGCTGTAATTGATGCAGTATGTGGTTTGGCATTGTCATGTTGGAAAATGCAAGGTCTTCCCTGAAAGAGACGTCATCTGGATGGGAGCATATGTTGCTCTAGAACCTGGATATACCTTTCAGCATTGATGGTGTCTTTCCAGATGTGTAAGCTGCCCATGCCACACACACTAATGCAACCCCATACCATCAGAGATGCAGGCTTCTGAACTGAGCGCTGATGATAACTTGGGCCGTCCTTCTCCTCTTTAGTCCGAATGACACGGCGTCCCTGATTTCCATAAAGAACTTCAAATTTTGATTCGTCTGACCACGGAACAGTTTTCCACTTTGCCACAGTCCATTTTAAATGAGCCTTGGCCCAGAGAAGATGTCTGCGCTTCTGGATCATGTTTAGATACGGCTTCTTCTTTGAACTATAGAGTTTTAGCTGGCAACGGCGGATGGCACGGTGAATTGTGTTCACAGATAATGTTCTCTGGAAATATTCCTGAGCCCATTTTGTGATTTCCAATACAGAAGCATGCCTGTATGTGATGCAGTGCCGTCTAAGGGCCCGAAGATCACGGGCACCCAGTATGGTTTTCCGGCCTTGACCCTTACGCACAGAGATTCTTCCAGATTCTCTGAATCTTTTGATGATATTATGCACTGTAGATGATGATCTGTCCAAACTCTTTGCAATTTTACACTGTCGAACTCCTTTCTGATATTGCTCCACTATTTGTCGGCGCAGAATTAGGGGGATTGGTGATCCTCTTCCCATCTTTACTTCTGAGAGCCGCTGCCACTCCAAGATGCTCTTTTTATACCCAGTCATGTTAATGACCTATTGCCAATTGACCTAATGAGTTGCAATTTGGTCCTGCAGCTGTTCCTTTTTTGTACCTTTAACTTTTCCAGCCTCTTATTGCCCCTGTCCCAACTTTTTTGAGATGTGTTGCTGTCATGAAATTTCAAATGAGCCAATATTTGGCATGAAATCTCAAAATGTCTCACTTTCGACATTTGATATGTTGTCTATGTTCTATTGTGAATACAGTATCAGTTTTTGAGATTTGTAAATTATTGCATTCCGTTTTTATTTACAATTTGTACTTTGTCCCAACTTTTTTGGAATTGGGGTTGTATACAAGTAGATGGAAGCTACAGGCATTTAGCAAACACTCTTATCCAGAGCGACGTACAACAAGTGCAAAAGTCAGGTACAAGAAGTGCTAAAGTTCTCGTGCCAACTGAACAAGTGACAGAATAAGACGGAGTGTAATATTCTGTTGAAGTACCAACACTCAGCAAACAGCCAACGAAAACAAGCTAACCTTACAAAAGCGGACTTTTCGTCTGCATTGCTCCCTGTCTTCCGCATCCTTCTCTACCACACCTGCCTCTTTCATGTCCTCTCTCACCACATCCATGTATCTCCTCGTTTTCGTTTGCCTATCAGCTCCATCCTCAACATTCTCCTTCCAACATGCTCTGCATCTCTTCTCAGGATGTGCCCATACCATCTCAGTCTCATCTCTCTTAGCTTAATTCCCAAGCTCTCCACATGTGCTGTCCCTCTGATGTGCTCATTCCTTATCCTGTCCAACCTCCCATCGCAAACCTTAACATCCTCAACCCCGCCACCTCCAACTCTGCCTCCTGCCTCTTCGTTAAGGGTACGGTCTCCAATCCATACATCACAGCTGGTCTCACTACTGTCTTATACATCTTACCTTTCACTTTTGCTGGGACTTTCCGATCACAAATGACTCCCGAAATCCTTCTCCAACTGCTCCACCCTGCCTGCACTCTCTTTCTCACCTCACTATCGCAGCCCCCATTGTCCTGCACAGTTGACCCCAGGTACTTGAATTCACCAACTTTCTTCACGTCTACTCCTTGCATCTTCACTACACTCTCATCCCCATTCTCACTGCTGCACATGTATTCTGTTTTGCTTCTACTCGCCTTCATTCCTCTTCATTCCAATGTATACCTCCATCTCTCCAAACCCAGCTCAACCTCCTTTCTACTTTCACCACATATCACAATATCATCCGCAAACATCATGTTCCATGGTGAGCTGGAAATGAGGAAAAATATGACTCCTACACAACATAACCATCACAATGAGTTATGCCTCAAATCTAGTTGTACCCAGCTATTATTATTATTTTTTATTAATAATAATAATAATAATAATAATAATAATAACATATGTTATCTCAGGTTGAAGATATCGCAAAGCTCTTAATTTTCACTCCTTTCTACACCTGCCCTCTGTTCTGTTTGTTTTCCTTGTGCTTCCACTTGACTGGTGAAGTGATGATCACTTAATGCCTAAGTGCTTTCAAGAAAAGCTGCCTCCTTGCAGCTGCTTCCTTTAGGGTTACGCTTAAAATGTTCAAACTGATCATTTTATAAAACATAGCTTTAGAAGCCTTCTCTTTTTGGTCTGTGTGACCTGTTTTAGTTTTGATTGTCGTGTGGGTGGGTGGTGAACTTGACACTTTAAAAACATTTTGGACAAATAAATGATAACCATATTGGCCTTTCTGTATTGTAAAAAATATAGTTGATCATCAGTAGATCCGTTTTTTATTGATTTTCCTGAGTAGTTTTTGTCCCTGATATTCAGCTTTCATATTCGACTCTTCTTTCTCATCTCGTCTCATTATCTCTAGCCACTTTATCCTGTTCTACAGGGTCGCAGGCAAGCTGGAGCCTATCCCAGCTGACTACGGGCGAAAGGCGGGGTACACCCTGGACAAGTCGCCAGGTCATCACAGGGCTGACACATAGACACAGACAACCATTCACACTCACATTCACACCTACGGTCAATTTAGAGTCACCAGTTAACCTAACCTGCATGTCTTTGGACTGTGGGGGGAAACCGGAGCACCCGGAGGAAACCCACGCGGACACGGGGAGAACATGCAAACTCCACACAGAAAGGCCCTCGCCGGCCACGGGGCTCGAACCCGGACCTTCTTGCTGTGAGGCGACAGCGCTAACCACTACACCACCGTGCCGCCTTCGACTCTTCTTTATTGCTAGAATGTTTTCACCATCACTGGAGCACTGTTAGACCAAATCACAAATACCTTTATGTTTACTATCCTGTATATAGGCCTGGATAGGATATAAAATATCTCTGCTATTAAAGACACTGTGTCGTGCACTGTACAGCCAATAAACCAGCAGGAGATTCAGCTACAGGAAACGTGGGACTCCAGTAAATACCTGTGAACTAAAATTAATGAAATTAGTACTTGTATGTATCAAGTAGTACATACAAGTTATCGATGCATTCTTTGCTCTTTAATAAAAACCTGAAAATTGATGTATAATTTAAAACATGCAAAGTAAAATATGCCATAAATGACATTAGATTAGATTAGATAAAACTTTATTGATCCGTTTGGGAGGGTTCCCTCAGGGAAATTAAGATTCCAGCAGCATCATTACAGATAAACAGAGAAAAGAAATAGAGAAAACTTCTAGATAAATGAAAATAAATTCAGTATTTACATATAAAAAGAATAAGATATGGGGAAGGGGGGGAAGGAGGGTGGTAAAGGGGGGGTGGCAGCAGGAGAGATATTGCACTTTATATTGCACATTATATTGCACATTGCCCGGTATTGCTTATTGTTAGGCTAGGCTACTGCTCCTTCCCATCCTCTGTCCTCCTGTTACTCCTCCTCCCCCCCAGAGAGGAGTTGTACAGTCTGATGGCGTGAGGGACAAAGGAGTTTTTAAGTCTGTTCGTCCTGCACTTGGGAAGGAGCATTCTGTCACTGAACAGGCTCCTCTGGTTGCTGATGACGGTGTGCAGAGGGTAAAGGCCAATTTATGCTGATCACCCAGTCCTCACAGATAGCGTCGCAGACAGTGTCTGCGTAGCGCCCCCACCTTCGCAGACGCTCTGCGTGCACCTCCCAAAAATTGTGACCACCGCAGAAGCCTCGCAGACAGTGTCGCAGGCAAGAGGGCTCTGATTGGTCCACTCTACATCCGCTGTACACGCACTTCCGCTTCCCTACTTTCCCGGTTTGGTTTGTTTTCACGACCGGCATTTTTAAAAACACGAGCGAAGATGGAGCAGCATGAAGAGCGGTTGATTGAGGAAGTACGTACATCTATACGACTCCAGTTCTAGTCATTATATAAAAAAAAAAAAGGTCTAGTCATTATAAGTAACCGGAGGATAAACACTCCACTAACCACACCCACCAACTACTCCTAGCGACTTCGCGCCCCCTTGTGTTGTGCCGGTGAATAACATCGCGCACGCCTATTATCCCCGCTCAACAATAAATTACAACTGTCTGCGAAAAGCTATCTGCGAAAGCCTTGTCGCAAGAGCATGCAGAGGCCTTAACTGGCATCGTCCATGATGTTCAATAGTTTGTCCATAGACCTCTTCTCTGCCACCGTCACCAGAGAGTCCAGCTTCATGCCGACCACAGAGCCGGCCCGTCTGATCAGTTTGTCCAGCCTGGATGTGTCCTTCTTGGATGTGCTGCCCCCCCCCCAGCACACCATGATATAAAGCAGGACACTGGCGACCACAGACTGATAGAACATCCACAGGAGTTTCCTGCAGATGTTAAAGGACCGCAGCCTCCTAAGGAAGTATAGCCTGCTCTGTCCCTTCCTGTATAAGTGTTTGGTGTTACAAGTCCAGTCCAGCTTGCTGTCTAGCCACAGCCCGAGGTACTTGTAGGAATCCACAGCCTCCACCTCGACTCCCTCAATCAGAACTGGTCGTGACCTTGGTCTGGACCTCCCAAAGTCAATGACCAGCTCCTTGGTCTTCGAGGTGTTGAGCTGCAGATGGTTCCTGTTGCACCACACAGCAAAGTCCCTCACCAGGCTCCTATACTCCTCCTCTCTGTCGTCACTGATGCACCCAATGATGGCTGTGTCATTGGCAAACTTCCGAATGTGACACAGCTCCGAGTTGTAGCAGAAGTCCGCGGTGTACAGGGTGAAGAGAAGAGGGGCCAGCACCATGCCCTGGGGTGCTCCGGTGCTGCTAATCACAGTGTCAGATGTGATGTCCTTCAGCCTGATGTACTGCGGCCTGTCAGTGAGGTAGCTGGAGATCCAGGTGACCAGGCAGGGGTCCACTCGCATCCTGTTCAGTTTGTCCTGAAGCAATAGGGGCTGGATGGTGTTGAAGGCACTCGAAAAGTCCAAGAAGAGGATCCTCACTGTGCCATTTCCCTTATCCAGATGCAAGTGGGCTTGGTGTAGCAGGTAGAGGATGGCATCTTCCACACCGACACCTGCCCGGTACGCAAACTGCAGACAGTCCTGGGCATGTTGTACCTGGGGTCTGAGGAGGCTGAGGAAGAGCCGCTCCAATGTTTTCATCAGATATGAAGTGAGTGCCACCGGTCAGAAGTCGTTCAGCTCGCTGAGCCGATTCTTTTTGGGAACTGGAACGATACATGATGTCTTACAGAGGGTGGGCGCACTCCCCAGCTGCAGGCTAAGGTTGAAGATGCGTTGGAGTGGTTCACCCAGTTCAACAGCACAGGTCTTCAGTAGATGGGGACACACCTTGTCCGGGCCTGCTGCTTTCCTGGGGTGAAGCTTCCTCAGTTGACCTCTGACCTGGTCTGCAGTAATGCAGGGATTAGTCTGTGTTGAGGTGGAGGAGTGGGCTGCTGTGATGACTGGGGGGAGGTGTGTTGAGGGAAGAAGGAGAGATGGCTGCAGTGAGGGAGAGGGTGGGGGGGACGTGGGCTGGTTGAACCGATTGAAAGTCATTCAACTCATTCACCCTCTCCACTGTCCCCTCAACGACTCTGGTCTTTGTATTGTGGCCTGTGATGGTTTTCACACCTTCCCAGACCTCCCTCATGCTGTTCTCCTTCAGCTTCTGCTCCACCTTTCTCCTGTAGCTGTCCTTAGCTTCCCTCACGCAGCGTTTTACCTCCTGCTGTGCTGCTTTCATTGCCTCCCTATCCCTGCTCCTGAAGGCGGCCTTCTTCCTGTTGAGGACAGCTTTGACTTCTTGTGTCACCCATGGCTTGTTATTAGGGTAACACCGTACAGTCTTAGCGGGGGAGACCACGTCTGCACAGAATAGGGCTGTGCCGATAGACGATGCCATCATCCATCGACGATGGTGGTCATCCATCACGATGGAGAGCCACCATCGTGATACCACGCCCCCTCCTGTCATAAACATGCATATACGGTATCATCTGGGCCTATTTAACCTAAAAAGTTAGTTTTTTGTTAGTTTCATTAGTTAGTTTTGTTTAATATATAAATATATTATATAACATATATAAATACATAATTATATAAATCATTATAAAGTAATATCCTATTACCACTTGTTCACGTAGGCTATGGTGCAGGGACGTGCTAGTGAACATAACGTGGTTACACAAATACAGTATGCTACTAATAATAAATTTCGACTTCATTTTTTAGCCTACACTATACTTTTAATGTAAAATTTGTCATGTTGTTCAAACAAATAGCCACTATTAACAGTCAGGAAATATTGCACCTTATCAAACGGCAGTGAAGCGCAGACTTCGGCAGAAGTCAAATAACTTTAATCTGGTAAATAGGCCTACTTTCAGACTCAAAATGGTCCACTCTAAGCCATAATGTCAAACCAAATGGAAGAATGAAGGTGATTCTGATAAATGTAAAGACAGTTAAAAAAAAAACAATATTAAATCATGATTTTAAAAGCTGGCGCAATAATTCAAACACTAATACATTGGAAAAATTAGCGCGTTCAAGTGCGCACTAAAGGCCGAAACGCATCTTCAATTGATATGGTTATAAACAGTGAGTAATAGCTTAAGTGTAGTTTCTTCTCATAGTTTGAATACTAGTCTTTCATTGTTGGAGCAGATTAATATCTTGCCGTGATCAGTGAGTGCTCGGGGAGGTTCATTTCCACCTGCGCTTTGCGCAGCTCATTTCTCCGAAGCCAGCTGTGCGCAAACGCAGTGTTGACTGCTCGGCAAACTCTAAACGCTCGGTCTGTACTGGCCCTCTGTTGCGCAAGCGAGTTGGTTATGGCCAGGTTCAAATTGTGCCCAAAACAACTTAACCACGGCATTTCAATTGCCTGATGGCTGCGACAATATTCGCCCCGTTGTTGCAGGCGATCTTTTTCTCCTCTATTTTCCATTCGGCAAGTGTCTCGCGCAATGCGTCTTCTAAATGGTCCGCTGAATGTGTCTCTGGCATGAAACTCGTCTGCAGGCATTTGGACTGCATTGCCCACTCTCGGTCCACATAATGTACGGTAGCTGACATATAGGGCATCATGTTGCAGCTGGACCACATATCCGTTGTCAAGGCCAAATATTCCACATCACCTAGCGCTTTTTTTTTCCTTTACGTGCCAAAGCCTCGGATGAGTATCTAATACTTTTAATAATAATAATAATAATAATAATATTATATTTAATAACGTGGTATTAAAATCCCCCCCCCCCCGCCCCGCCCACGATATCATCGTCCATCACGATGTTTGCACTGTAAACATCGTCGATGCCAATTAAGGGGACATCGCACAGCCCTAGCACAGAAGTTAAGGTAATCCGTCAGACAGTGTGTCAGCCCCTCTATGTCCCCACAGTGTGGGCTAAGCAGCACATCCCAATCCGTGATGTCATAACAGTCCCTGAGGGCATCTTCCATTTCAGGGGACCACCTCCTGATGGACATGCATTTCTTCAGAGCTGTTTTTACACATCAGACAACACAAAGGTAATTTAATCAGAAAGATGAAGTGTATATACACCGATCAGCCATAAAATGAAAACCACTGACAGGTGAAGTGAATAACATTGATTATTTTATTACAATGGCACCTGTCAAGGGGTGGGATATATCCGTCAGTAAAAGAACAGTCAGTTCTCGAAGTTGATGTGTTGGAAGCAGGAAAAACGGGCAGGCGTAAGGAGCTGAGTGACTTTGACAAGGGCCAAGTTGTGATGGCGAGATGACGGGGTCTGATCATCTCCAAAATGGCACATCTTGTGGGGTGTTCCCGGTATACAGTGATTAGTACCTACCAAAAGTGGTCCAAGGAAGAACAACTGGTGAACCGGCGACAGGGTCATGGGTGTCAAAGGCTCATTGATTCGCATGGGGCACGAAGGCTTGCCCATATGGTCCAGTCCCACAGAAGAGCTACTGTAGCACAAACTGCTGAAAAAGTTAAAAGTTAACCTTTCTGTTTTTGACAACATTAACTTTTTTTCACTGTACCTGTCAGCAGGGCTTTCACCAAAGCGTGGATACGTGGCGCTCCGCCACACTGTGTGGTGTTAGCGCTGCGCTGCCACTTGCACACCAAAAAAAAAAAAAAAAAAATCAATACCATAAATTGAACAATGCAGAGTACTTTCTGCACCTAAATATCTCCTATTCACCTCCTGAAAATGAGTAATAACTGTAGAAATAGGAAGATATTGTAATATATACGTCTAGATTATCTTGGTACTCAACCCAGAAGTGAAAGTCAAGGGTTTCGCTGCACGCACTGACTGCCATTCATAATTATACATAAAACCACCTTCTTGGTGCTGGTCAGTAGATGGCGCTGTTGCATGATTTGATCTCGATCTGTTCCTGGCATCCTGGAATTGGAAAATGAAAAGGCATGCTACAAAGTGTTTTCATTTCAAATCTAATTTTACCCTTTAAATTTTGCCCCTTGCAGATTTGACAAGGTAAAAAAACAGCACATTTAATAATGTTGAATTGTGCTTAAATCAGCCTGAGATGCCACCAGAACGCACCATTTGAAGTCTCTAATTTCAAATTTTTCCAGGAGAGCATGCCCCCAGATCCCCTAACAGGCTTCAGGGCCCTCAGGGCCAAGCCAGCTCTTATGGGCCGGGCTCCGCATCAATCAGTGCGTTTACATGCACATAGAGAAAATCGAATTTCTACCGTAGCGCGACTGAAATCAAAGTTCTAAATGGCATGGAAACACCTTAGCTCGGCTGAAATTGAACCGAACTGGATTTCTCGTAATCGAGCTACGCGACCTGGATTATGCGATTGTAGCCGAGCTACTTAGTGCATGTAAACCCTATCGAGCTACGTAGTCGAGCTACTTACTTCAGCACTGCCCCTTCCGGGAGTGACGAGACCACAAGCGGGAAACACAACAGCCTCGGTCGAAAAAAAAAAAAAAACAGCCTCGGTCGGCATGACACTTCACCTTAGCCGCCACTTTATTAGGAACACTTGTGTCTGGGCATGTACGCACCCATTTCCAATTAGTTGGTAAGTTATTAGCATGTTAGCAGGCTAACAGTTAATATGTTTACCATTACAGATCAACTTCAACTTAGTGGCCATTTTTTTTAGGAACACTTCTGTTCGTACATACAAACTACAAACACTCTTGTGAACACGGAACTGATAACTTTGTTTACACTCTTGAATAGCTCTTCTTCATGACGACAACCGGAAGTGTACCAACACGATGGGGCGTGTAGCGCCACCTGTGGCTCGGGTGCACAATGTACCTCACACAATAGCTCGATTTCCTTGTGTGCATGTAGGATTGGATTTCTCTGGCACCCCTGCTGGGACCCTTAGCTCGATTACCGACAGCAGCTCGATTTGGATGTGCATGTAAACGTACTGACTGGCACCGCTCTGATATTTTTTTCTGGGGAAAGCCCTGTCAGTGTTTTTAATTTTATGGCTGATCGGTGTCTATGTCAGGTGAATAATGTACAGAGCCTCTAAAGGGACGTATTAAAAAAGAAAGTGTCTGGTGCACATGTCATCTGTTAGTTGATTTATGGTATCTTCTGAAATATTTATGTCTCTCTCTGGACGGCCATCCTCCTGTCAGAAACCTTTCATCATATTTATGAAGTTCAGGCTTCTCAGGTTTTTTTTCTCATTCACACCAGAAACTTGTATATAAACAAACTTAAATATTTTTTCTATTTAATTAACACGTCCCGTTAGGGTCTCCGTAATGATGTGACTATGAAATTGTAGTTATTTGAATTTATATATTTTTTTTGCCTGTGAATATGTAAATATTACAAAATAATAAGTCAAATAAAATTAAAATATTAAATTCCATTGTACTTCTCTTATGTATGAAGATGCTGAAGTAATTTTAAGTAAGTCTGAGTGTTTCTCTTAGTTTCAGAACTGCAGAACTGGAATGAAAAGTGTGTGTGTGAGAGAGAGAGAGAGAGAGAGAGAGAGCGTGAGAGATATTAGAGTTTATCATCTGTAACTAATATTCTCTCGCCTCCCCCGCACTGCTTTGTTGCACACGTTCTCTTTGATATGAAAGTGTGTTTCCATGGTTTCAATCCCGTGTCCTGACCAATCACAGTTCTCAGAGGCCAGATGGACTATGAAGAGTTACTAAAAAAAAAAAAAATCCCATAATATACCCATGTTGGTGCAGATTTATTCTAATCTTCATCATCATAATTGTATTTACTCCTCACAATCATCTTTTTCAGTCTCTCTCTCTCTCTCTCTCTCTCTCTCTCTCTCTCTCTTTTTTTCAGCTTTTGCTCTCTCCATCTCTCATTAACTTTCTTTAAACACTCCCACACCCTTGAACTTTGTTCCAGCACTACTGCCTATTTAACCGGAAACAGGTTCTTGAACCGGTTCCATACAGGACTCTTTGAACCTTGGTGCCAACCATCAAACCGCTGATTCCTAGTTTCCTCCAGGTCTGAGGCAAGTATGCGTCATGAATGGAGGGCGTGGCACTTGGCACAATGGAAGTAAACAGCATTAAGAAGAAGAAGAAGCCTTTGTCACATGCACACTTCAAGCACAGTGAGATTCATCCTCTGTATTTAACCTATCTGAAGCAGTGAACACACGCACGCGCACACACACCCAGAGCAGTGGGCAGCCATACTACAGCGCCCGGGGAGCAGTCAGGGGTCAGGTACCTTGCTCAAGGGCACTTCAGCCCAAGGCTGCTCCATGTTAACCTAACTGCATGTCTTTGGACTGTGGGGGAGACCGGAGCACCCGGAGGAAACCCACGCAGACACGGGGAGAACATTCAAACTCCACACAGAAAGGCCCCCGCCGGCTGCTGAGCTCGAACCCAGGACCGTCTTGCTGTGAGGCGACAGTGCTAACCACTACACCACCGTGCCACAAGATGGCGGACTGCATTAATTGATTATCTGTGAGTTTTTGTTCTGTTACTGTAGATGTTTGTTTTTCATCCAAAAAACAAGCATAGATCAGTTGTTAATAATAAGACGTTGAAACTCTCCAAACTAATGACACGCCCGCTGATGATATCATGGTTTCAGATTCCGAACCATTTTATTTTTGGTCGAAATGCTCCGAATGGTTCAAAATTTGGTGCACAAACTAGAACCGAAGTCGTTCTCTTTTGGTGGAAAAGGAATATGGTTCTTGAGCTTACATCATTTAGAGTGTTGCTTTACTGCCCCCTAGTGGTGACGACAACCTATTACATCTAGTGTTTTCTCCTCATTCCCATTCTCACACTAGTTTTTCTACTTTTTTTTTTTTCAGAAAGCCCTCTCACCCTCTACTGGCCTCCTTCATTAGTCACATGGCACAGGGTGGGCGTGGTCACTGGGATGCATCACTGGGTTCACTGGCCCGAGTACCCAATCACAGCACCTGTGAGCTGGGAGAGCTCACACAGACAGGTAGCCAATCACAGCACAGCCTACACACACACACAGAGACTGGGTTACATCTCTAATAGCCTATGTCACTGATATCCACTGTGTAAATAATTTTTAATCGGTGATCTTATGGTCTGATGTAAGGCATGTCTATTTCACAGAAAGACGTGAGGTACAAATTTATCATTTGTGTACTCTCTCATCATTTTGTTTTCCTCTTCTCTGTCTCTATCTTCCTGTCTTTCTCCTCTGTGTGTCTATCTCTTCTCTCTATCTCAGGTGTGGTCCAGCATTTAAAAAACGGCGAGCTCCTACGCCAGGTTTACCTCAAGCATCACAAGCTGCTTCCTCCTGATTGGTCGTCGCAGCAACTGTGGGTGGAGACCACCGCTAAGAGCCGTACCCTGCAGAGCAGCTTGGCTCTGCTGTATGGTTTCCTGCCCAGTTTCGATTGGTCAAAAGTGATGGTGCGGCACCAGAGGAGCACTATGTTCTGTGGCTCGTGGTGTGACTGTCCAGCACGGAACCTCTTTCTGGATGAAGAGCAGCGGCGTCAATACCACCTTCGCATCTCTAATGCTGAACTCGAGCACACCTATGTCGACATGGCAAAGGCTTTGGGCGTGGCCACACGCACGATGCGGGCAGCCAATCCGATAGACGCGCTGCTGTGCCACCTTTGCCACAACCTTCCATTTCCTTGTGCCAGCCCAAATTCATTTCCTTCATTGGAAAATGGGGCGTGTCTAACCCTGCAGCACTTTGCTGTGATTCGCCAGCAGCAGAGAGACGACGAGCGGGAGCGGAAGAAGGCGGGGATTTATCGGCGTTTTGCCGTGCTTGCAGCTTATCCTTTCCTGAACCGGACAGCAGTACACATGGAAAGAGCTGCTCGCGACAACAGCGAGCCTGTCTTCGCACTAGCCTCTGCCCATGACATCACCATGGCACCAGTGCTAAGTGCCCTGGGCCTGGAAGGGGCAGGGTTTCCACGTTTCGCTGCTCGCTTGGTGTTTGAGCTGTGGAAGAGTCCAGATGCAAAGGTGAAGGGAACACGAGGAGGTGTAGCGAATGCTTACGTGCGTGTGCTCTATAACGGAGAGGACTTGACCTTTGAAACCGCCTTCTGCCGCGACCATGACCGCCACTCCACTCAGCCGCTGTGCCCTCTGGGTAATTTCTTGTCCTTTGTCAGAAGGGACATGTTCAGCATTGTGAACGCCACCAGCTATCATCAAGCCTGCCATCGAACCTATTAATAGGGAGACAGATGGATGCAAAGTAAGACGGATAGAAAGAACTGAATATATGTTTTCTGTATGTAGTAGTTTGATTGCGTTTCACTTTGAATAACACTGCCATTTAATGCCGTGCTAACCATGTTGCCTGGAACATTTCAAGTTGGTATCACAAGTTCATGTGCAGTGATGCAGTGTCTTGGGGATTCATCTGATTTGCACAATTGTGTTCCATGGAGTTATCTCTGCTGTACACAGTCTCGTATCTGTAGCCAAACAATCCTCAACAATTCCACTCAACAAAAAGTCTTGAGGCCTGTTCACACCAAACACGATTTTTGTTGTTGTTTACGTTTTAAAATTAACACATGCATGTCTCCAGTCTTAGAAAAATAGTTTCCATTTGATTTGTCCCTCTGAGGGAACCATTAAAGGTTCTAAGATCCGTACGACAGACGGCACTTTTCAGAAAAGATCTCAATCCATTAGTACATGGAGACTGACTTTGGCAATGGTTTGTCCAATGGTTTCACTCCCCCCCCCTTCTCTGATGCTGACTCGATTTTTTTTTTCTTTTTCTCAATGCCACAAAACTTCACCAACCAGGTTCTCTTGACATTCAAGGCCATGAAAATGACCGCAGAAAATTTGTCACTTTTTCTGTCAAAGCTTAGAGTGAAAGTGGCTCCACCAAGACAGAGCTAAAGCAAACAGTGTGTTTGTTTAATTAAAGCTCTGTTTAATTCAGTAGGAAATAATGAAATAAGAATCTGAAAATCGTGTTGTAGTGCTCGAGTTTGGTCTCAAGCCCACTTTTTGAAGGTCTTGGTCTCGTCTCGGAATCGACCGCGTTTTTACTCTGTCTTGTCTCAGTCTCAGACATAGAGGACTCAGGATTTAATTTCAAGACCACAGCTGTAGGGATTTCACTGAATTGCCTGTGTATTGTCTGATTTATTTGTTCACATCGTTACTGTGATTGGATGTAAAACTTCCTGCTTTAAATGCAACCAGTAACGTGACTCAGTGTTAATTTGAAATTTCCGTTACTGTTAATGGCAGTCAACCCTCCCTGCCCCCATTTGCACACACTGGTCTGGTCCTGGTCTTGACTCGGTCTTGCCCTGCCTTAAGCCTGGCGCACATGGGCGATTTTCCGTTGCTTGGTCGTGCAACTTTTTGACGCAAGCGAAAAGTTGCTTAGTGTGTGGATATTTCTGATGGTGATTTGTTGCTTGCGACAGATCGCAGGTATCAAACATACTTGATATTCTGCGACAAAAAAATAGCCAGTCGCTGACTTGTTGCAGAGATATCGCCACGTGTGCGTGTCTTTGTGAAACGAAGCGATCACCTTTGGAGATCGGCTAAGCCAATCTCCGCCCGCGAAGTAGTCTCCCTCCCCAAATCGCCCACTGGTCACAGATAACGTGCACACGTAGCTACCTGAGACGGGAAACTGGCGTCCAAAATTCGCAATACGCTTGCGACCAGAAGTCGCCCGTGTGCGCCGGGCTTTAGTTTTGGACTTGACTTGATCTCAACCTTTCGAAGTCTTGGTCTTGTCTGAAGACCTCAACGTCTTGATTAGTTTGTTCATTTGTTGTTTTGTCATGTTCGTTGATGGTTCAGCTCGGGAATTTGTATCTGAACAGTTTGTTTATGGTTGTAAACTTGCATATTTCACACTTTTGTGATGTTTAGTAATCTTGTGTTCATTGTGAATGGGTCTTTTACTTATCCTGTGGTCTACATCAGCATTTCTCAACCTTTTTTTCAGTCACGGCACCCTTCAGAAGTATGCAAATTCTCAAGGCACCCCCATATAAAATATACGCGTAAAATATATGCTGATCATACACTGACCCCGGCAGTGATGTTGTGACATGGGAAAGGGGGCCGTGAGACAAATTTTGATGACGCATGAGGTGGCGATGATCTGCATTAGTATAACTATTGTTTTTTGGAATTTTCATTTTATTTATTTCAATGTTAGAATATTCAATGTTAGAATACCCCTAACGAAGCCAGACCGTGGCACCCCGGTTGAGAAAGGCTGGTCTACATTCACATAAATGTCCATTGAGTGTGGACATGATCTAGACAGGAACTGTAGACTGTAATATACAGACAAGGAAAAATATAATTTCTCTACTTTTATTTCTTAATCTTTCATTATCGCCCTCGTCTGGTGAACATACCGTAATCATATGGTTTTGCGATTCTCAAAGAAGGAACTGTGTTTGAAGCCTGGGCAGCTTCATCCTGGATAAAAGCAATATTGTGCGTGCAGTAACATATCGCTGTATAGTATAATTTCTCACTGGCACATATCTATCAAAAACAGACAGGAGTGAATGAATCATTTACTGCCTGTTTAATTTACGCTCCAGATCAGGTTTGTTCTTTGAGCTCATTTGAATATAACGGTAACTTGCTCAAACCATGCTGTCATGGAAATCTGGATTGATCTTGAGGTCACTTCTGCTGCTGTTTTAATGTATTTAAATGATACTGACGCTCTTATTCTGTCTTAAAGCAGTGACCTGGACCATCCGTCAAACTTGTTTGCCAGTTTTGCACATTATTTCTTTTTGTTCCTCTTCGATGAATCCACCTATCTGTAGCTATTGAGGTATTTCACCTGACGTCACAGGGTCATGTGACGCCCCGGTGTCCGCCATTTTGAACGTCAAGCTAGCTAATGTCAACAACAGTAGCTGGTATGTTACTGTAGCAATGTTTACGTTCAGTCATTTGGATGACTGTTAAAACCTTTCAGTCTCAAGTTTTTCCTTTACTGGATTTACTAGTTTACTGAGCTAGCGCGCGCTAGCCTGCCGGCTGGCCGGTGCACACGCTAGCTCAGTACACTAGTAAATCCAGTAAAGGAAAAACTTGAGACTGAAAGGTTTTAACAGTCATCCAAATGACTGAACGTAAACATTGCTACAGTAACATACTAGCTATGATGTTGTTGACATTAGCTAGTGCTAACAGCTAGTTGCTAATACACTGCTACAACTACACCGACCCTAATGATACAGTTCTTCATCATTGCCTGGTAACAGCAAATTTATAACGGGCCATGTCTCAACAGACTAAGAAGTTATTTCAATGACATTTAATAACATTTTGTTTATCCTGAGGACCGAAAGTAAATGAAAATGTGAACAAACCTTAGCTGTAATAAGGGACGACCCGCTGATGTAGGCATGTTACCCAGCCTGACACACAATATCTGTAGGCATCCAAACTCTTCTACGCTTTCAGATCAATACCTGTGTATGGCGATGGGTTTTTAACGACATAGGTATACAGATCATGTGGGCCGAAGTCAGGTAAAGACGAGGGCTTCGTGTACTTCCGTACGTCAGTGAATAATCCTGGTGGAAGCAGGTAAACGTCGTTCTCTAAGCCTGGTAACCTCAATTTTTGCAAATACCTCTCCCTCTGCTCGCCCTGTAAATGCCCTACGTCGCTGGATAGTGAAGGTGTTTTCTGCATCTCGCTCCTTTTTGTTTTGTTTTTCGTTTGTCGCCTTCCTCGCATTCAAACTGATTCGAGCCGTGCCGTCCAAAATGGCAGCATCACATGACTTGGTCACGTGAGTGAAATACCTCAATAGCTGCCCAGAACAACTCAAAAAAAAAAAGTTATCTGAAAACTGAAAAATGTGTCTTAAATAAAACGTCAAACTGAGCAAAGCTTAAAGCTAGCACAGACATCAAGCAATAAATCACCCCAAACCTATATTTAAGGCGAGTCAGTATATTTTTCAGCGCTACACTCGATTTAACTGACTTCCGTAAAAATCATCTTGTATGAATAAAAATAATAAGCTAAAATCCCAGGGTTGACACGCTGAACGGAGAAAGTACTGGACAGTAGCACTTTGATTTAACGTACGTCTGCCTTTGAAAGAACACAATGAGGTTTGATATGCAGCCTGTCAGCTTTCATTTATCAAGCTGACAAGCAAATCAAGCACTGATTACCAGCACAGTCCTGAGGACAATCACACTGATTCATACGTAGGAAGGATTTTTGATGATAAACGTTTATCCCGTTATGTACGCAGACTAGTTTTTATATGAAGTGTAGTTTTTAAAAGTTTGTAAAGTTTGGAGGTTTCGGTACACGCAGCCACTTTATTCCCATCTTCCCACAGTGACCAGGATTAAGATACACTGTAGTTCATGGTTATAGATTTGTGCTTTTAACCTTGTTTAACGAAACACAAAATTATTTTCATGCATTCAACATGGAATAAAGTCACATCTGTTTTTTTAATGGAGAAAATTAGCAATAAAGTCTTATATAGTGAATGTTGAAGGATTTTGTATTGGGATTGCTATTTTTATTATTAATATTATAATGTTCTAGCACATTCCTTAAAATCAAAGTACATTTTGCAATAAAGTCACATTCCAAATGGAGTTCATGTTTTCAAGGGTTGACATTTTCTTCTGACAACTGTATGTTTTTTTTTTTTTTTTAGAAAATAAAATAGGTACGCAATCAAGAACTGTTTGAACAAAAATTATTATTATTATTATTATTATTATTATTATTATTATTAATGGTGCATATATAAGGAATAAAAAAAAAACTTGGGGGCATTTTGTTATAGGAAAAAAATCAATGATGCAACCCAACATGAAGTAGAGTTCCAGTCACCACCCTGAAGTTGATTAGTTTTCCAAAAAGTGTATGTCCTGAAGTGTTTAATCCCTCATACAACAATTTTCCAGTGCTGACAATGTTTCATTTATTAAAATACATCATTTCATACATTTGAATCCATTTATAGTGTTGTGGAACATCTGTGAAGTGAGTCATTAATAACAGGATCAAAAACTACAGCAGCTCCCTCACTAGCCTCTCTTTTTTTCTGTAAGACTAACACACACACACACACACACACACACACACAGTCAGCTTAGGTTTCCAGGAAATCACAAAGCTCTCCATTCTCAAAACTTTCCTACATCAGAAAGCTTGGTTAACGAAGACTCCTTTGGAAGAATGATAAACGAACATCCTCACAGTAAACTTTTAACAATTATGCACATACTTTTAATCTGTTTATGTATAGTGCACATTAGACAAGTCCCTATGATTTAGCTGATACTAGAGAAATGATAAAGTATTGGAAGAAGTCCATTTGTATAAACATGTGATTTGCCTTGCAGCTGGAACTAATAGAAAATCACATGAACACCTTCTGGGCAATCAGAATTGAGAAAACAGTACTGCGGTGGTATAAGGGGTATTAGATACAATAATGAGTATTACTGAACTGTTAGTTCTGGCAAAAACAAGTAACGCTGTGTAATAACTGCTGGAATCTGACGACCCAAACCATTGACAGTGGGACACTATATACAGGGGGCTGCAAAAGTAGGTATACAGTCATGAAAAACAAAATGTTCGCACAAAATGTTAGTATTAAATAAAATCTAGCACCACTATTATAATACTGGAATAATCCTTACTGTATACCTACTTTTGCAGCCCCCTGTATACATCCATCCATCTGTAGCCGCTTTATCCTGTTCTACAGGGTCGCGGGCAAGCTGGAGCCTATCCCAGCTGACTACGGGCGAAAGGCGGGGTACACCCTGGACAAGTCGCCAGGTCATCACAGGGCTGACACATAGACACAGACAACCATTCACACTCACATTCACACCTACGGTCAATTTAGAGTCACCAGTTAACCTAACCTGCATGTCTTTGGACTGTGGGGGAAACCGGAGCACCCGGAGGAAACCCACGCGGACACGGGGAGAACATGCAAACTCCACACAGAAAGGCCCTCGCCGGCCACGGGGCTCGAACCCAGGACCTTCTTGCTGAGAGGCAACAGTGCTAACCACTACACCACCGTGCCGCCCGCGGTTCTTGATATTATATGGATTGTTGAATAGAGCTATTTACTGTTTGATCTCAAATGCATTAAAAAGGCAAGAAACCTGTCCACTAATTAACTTTTGACGAGGCACACTTGTTAATTGAAAAGCATTCCAGGTGACTACCTCATGAAGCTGGTGAAGATAATGACAATCGTGTACACAAAACATCATCAAGGTAAACAGTGGCTACTTTGAAGAATCTATAGTATGAAACGTTGTTTTCTTTAACACTTTTTTTTTTATTTACCACATACACATAATTCCATATATGTTCCATGTGTTATTTCATAGTTTTTGATATCCTCAGTATTCTTCGACAATGTAGAAAATACAAAAAAAACTATGAATGAGTAGGGGTGTACAAACTTTTGATTGGTACTGGTAGTATTTATACCTGATTTTAAGTTATTGAGCTCAAGATTAAACTCCTTCAATTTAAGTGATCAGTCATTTGGGACTTGAATAATAATAATAATAATAAACAAATGGCACGGTGGTGTAGTGGTTAGCGCTGTCGCCTCACAGCAAGAAGGTCCGGGTTCGAGCCCCGTGGCCGGCGAGGGCCTTTCTGTGTGGAGTTTGCATGTTCTCCCCGTGTCCGCGTGGGTTTCCTCCGGGTGCTCCGGTTTCCCCCACAGTCCAAAGACATGCAGGTTAGGTTAACTGGTGACTCTAAATTGAGCGTAGGTGTGAATGTGAGTGTGAATGGTTGTCTGTGTCTATGTGTCAGCCCTGTGATGACCTGGCGACTTGTCCAGGGTGTACCCCACCTTTCGCCCGTAGTCAGCTGGGATAGGCTCCAGCTTGCCTGCGACCCTGTAGGACAGGATAAGTGGCTACAGATAATGGATGGACGGATGGATAAACAAATAGATGGATAAATCACAGGCCACATGGTTGTACATTGTGGAGTCCACTTTCAGAATCATGACACTGGGTGGCAGCAGTGCTGTACTTATTCAAAAAACTCATGCTGGAGAGCCTCAGCAGATTTCCACCAAGGTCCATCATGTCAAAACACACAGGACACACACACAGGGGTGCCGTTCTCCACTGGGAATCTTTTTCTTCAGAAATCCTAAAAATAGGGGAGTGTGTGGTGTACATCAGTGCAGATTTTAAGCTGAGGATGGCCGTGTGTGTGTGTGTGTGTGTGTGTGTGTGTGTGTGTGTGTGTGTGTTTAGAGGTGTTGAGAGAGAAAGAGTGAAAGAGCTCGAGGGCCAGCACTCAGCATAAGACGATTTTAATGAACCTTGCTTAAGAGCCAAAGAAAAGATCATTCATTTAGTGAGTCAGACGCAGAAATCGATCTTCATTAAAGTGTGTGTGAGTGTGAGTGCACTATAGAGGATGATTAAAGCATTTATAGTGTGTGTGTGTGTGTGTGTGTGTGTGTGTGTGTGTGTGTGTTCAACAAATGATATGCACACTGGTCATTTTTCAGCCTTTTCCAAATACAAAGATGGAGAAGATGGAATTCCGTTTTAATCATTAACATGTGTGTGTGTGTGTGTGTGTGTGTGTGTATCTCACTCTCTCTTGTTCTCTCTTTCTGTCTTTCTCTCTTTCTGTTTAAATGGGTCAGGCGTCTGTCTCTGGGGAGAGCCATGGTTCTGTAGAAAAAGGGGGAAAAAGGCGAGACAAGACATGGGTAGAACAAAGTGTTTATGATGACAAGCAGCATCTTAAAGACCATCTATGTTTTTGTACCAATGTGTATGAGTGACAATGACTCGCACTCACAAACACACTAAATGTAACATCCACGTCGTTTCCTGAAGTCATGTCAGGCTGCTTGTGGGTCCCTGTAGCTCTGTGTTTTTGTGAAAGTGTGCGAATGCAATAGAACCTCACATGTCATGTTAAGCACTGGGCCTCCTCACATATATCTGGCCCTTAGTGTATTTTGGATTAAATTCTCTCACGAAAAGTACATTCCTAGTCACTCTTACTAATAACAATAATACCGTGCAGTGCCCTGGATGCATTTTGTTTACATTTTTGAAGAATTTTGCTGGTTGCTATGGGTAAGTCACACAGTCATAACATAAAAGTTATTGTACTGAAACATATATTTTATAATCCAGGCTCATATTTCAACTGCACACTCGTGTTTCTCAGAAACATTCCTCTTAAGCAACTTGTAACGTACTTCAATATAACATCAATCCACAGCTTTACTGTCTCACACTCAACCGTGTACAGTCCTGCCTTTCATTTATAAACCATAAACACGTTTCGCTGTTTGAAGAATGCTGGAAGATGAGCCGTATGGGTCTGAGTAGCATTGAATACATTTTTATGTGAATATCGTACACAAACATTTTTTTTCAAACCGTCTAGAACAACCCATACTACAACCCCGATTCCAAAAAAGTTGGGACAAAGTACAAATTGTAAATAAAAACGGAATGCAATAATTCACAAATCTCAAAAACTGATATTGTATTCACAATAGAACATAGACAACATATCAAATGTCGAAAGTGAGACATTTTGAAATTTCATGCCAAATATTGGCTCATTTGAAATTTCATGACAGCAACACATCTCAAAAAAGTTGGGACAGGGGCAATAAGAGGCTGGAAAAGTTAAAGGTACAAAAAAGGAACAGCTGGAGGACCAAAATGCAACTCATTAGGTCAATTGGCAATAGGTCATTAACATGACTGGGTATAAAAAGAGCATCTTGGAGTGGCAGCGGCTCTCAGAAGTAAAGCTGGGAAGAGGATCACCAATCCCCCTAATTCTGCGCCGACAAATAGTGGAGCAATATCAGAAAGGAGTTCCACAGTGTAAAATTGCAAAGAGTTTGAACATATCATCATCTACAGTGCATAATATCATCAAAAGATTCAGAGAATCTGGAAGAATCTCTGTGCGTAAGGGTCAAGGCCGGAAAACCATACTGGGTGCCCGTGATCTTCGGGCCCTTAGACGGCACTGCATCACATACAGGCATGCTTCTGTATTGGAAATCACAAAATGGGCTCAGGAATATTTCCAGAGAACATTATCTGTGAACACAATTCACCGTGCCATCCGCCGTTGCCAGCTAAAACTCTCTATAGTTCAAAGAAGAAGCCGTATCTAAACATGATCCAGAAGCGCAGACGTCTTCTCTGGTCCAAGGCTCATTTAAAATGGACTGTGGCAAAGTGGAAAACTGTTCTGTGGTCAGACGAATCAAAATTTGAAGTTCTTTATAGAAATCAGGGATGCCGTGTCATTCGGACTAAAGAGGAGAAGGACGACCCAAGTTGTTATCAGCGCTCAGTTCAGAAGCCTGCATCTCTGATGGTATGGGGTTGCATTAGTGCGTGTGGCATGGGCAGCTTACACATCTGGAAAGACACCATCAATGCTGAAAGGTATATCCAGGTTCTAGAGCAACATATGCTCCCATCCAGACGACGTCTCTTTCAGGGAAGACCTTGCATTTTCCAACATGACAATGCCAAACCACATACTGCATCAATTACAGCATCATGGCTGCGTAGAAGAAGGGTCCGGGTACTGAACTGGCCAGCCTGCAGTCCAGATCTTTCACCCATAGAAAACATTTGGCGCATCATAAAATGGAAGATACGACAAAAAAGACCTAAGACAGTTGAGCAACTAGAATCCTACATTAGACAAGAATGGGTTAACATTCCTATCCCTAAACTTGAGCAACTTGTCTCCTCAGTCCCCAGACGTTTACAGACTGTTGTAAAGAGAAAAGGGGATGTCTCACAGTGGTAAACATGGCCTTGTCCCAACTTTTTTGAGATGTGTTGTTGTCATGAAATTTAAAGTCACCTAATTTTTCTCTTTAAATTATAAATTTTCTCAGTTTAAACATTTGATATGTCATCTATATTCTATTTTGAATAAAATATGAAATTTTGAAACTTCCACATCATTGCATTCCGTTTTTATTTACAATTTGTACTTTGTCCCAACTTTTTTGGAATCGGGGTTGTAATACTAAGGTTAAAAATAACTAAAATATTGGTGTAGGTAAAGCTTTACTTGGATGGTCCAATGTAGAAACGGTCATGAAGTAGCTGATCAGCTGATTCTCAACAATGTCGTCTGATTTTCGGTTGGAGTCAGAAGTTTGCATACGCGGACATGAATGTCATCATGGACGTGCTTCATGGCAATATTGGGCTTTCAGTGATTCTTTGAACTGTTCTTTTTCTGTGGCAGAATGACTGTACAACATACATCTTTAATTAAAAAAAAAGAAAAGCCCAATAATTTGGTGCACATGTTTTAAGTTATTCTGGGTTTTCTGAAATCAATACAGGGTCAAATTAAACATACAGGATCAAAAAATATATATGGCACACCTAATGTCTGGGTAAATGTCCCTTAGTAAGTTTCTGGTTAGATATTTGGCCACGCTTCTTGGCAAAATTGGTAGACTTTAATTAAATTTGTATGTTTCATCTTACGGACCTGAATTTTAAGCACAGTCCACCTTAAGGTTGAGGTCAGGGTTTATTTTAAACTTAATGTTAGCCTGCTTTATCCATTCCACAACCAGGTTTAATATGTGTTTGGTCTCATTGTCTTGTTGAAACACCCAATTGTATCCAAGTTTCTGATGGCTTGAGGTTATGCTGAAGAATTCTAATGTTGTCCTCTTTCTTCATTATTTCATCCACTTCCAGTTCCACTGGCAAAAAAACAGCCCCAGAGCATGATGCTAACCACCACCATGTTTAACAGTTGGTACAGTGTTCCTCTGTACCTCTGGTCATTGTGGCCAAACAACTCAATCTTCGTCTCATCCAACAATAAAACTTACCTCCAGAAGGTTTTTTCTTTGTCCATGTGGTCAGCTGTAAACTTTAGTTGAGATTAAAAGTGGACATTTTGGAGCTGGGCTTCTTTCTTGGATGACAGGCTCTCAATCCATGGTGATGTAAATCTTGCTTGACTGTAGACAGTCGCTCTGGTGTTCCAGCAGCTTAGAGTTCATGGTAGGCCTGTTCCTTGGTAGTTCCTCACTCACTCACTCACTCACTCACTCACTCACTCACTCACTATTTGTTTTGAGTCAGTTGACACGTCAGACGTGTGCATGGCTAGCAGTCTTCAGCAGAGCTCTCCATTCAGCACGGTCTTGAGTTGCCTCCTCTGCGAGATTCCATAGCTTCAAGTCAGCACGGACAGATTCTTTCCAGCTTTTTCGAGGTCGGCCACGGCTGTTCATTCCTTCAGCTTCCAAGGTAGTACATCTGTCGATCCAAGAATTACTGCATTGGACGTGTCCAAACCAATGGAGACGATTGCATCTGAGGACAGTGTCAAGGTGACGGAGGTTCAGTATCCGCAGAAGATGGGTTGTTCAATTCGGGTTTTCTTCCAGCAAAGTGGACTGGCAAAGTGTAAATCTGTGATCATCTTTCTCAGATCTGCACTAAGCTCCTTGGACTTTCCCATGGCACTGTGTGTTGGTCATTCCAATGAGTGCTGTCAAACAAATCATTTTACTGTTGGCACAGAGAAGCTACCAGGTATAATCAATCATGATCACAAACAGGAAGTTAAGAGGCCTCGGCACCACATCAGCACTAATGAATTAATAATCTAAGCGGGTGGATGTAAATTTTTGAGCCTGTATGCATAATTTTGACCCTCTGTTGAGTTTCATAAAATTAATACATTAAAACTTGTGAACGCCCAATATTGCCTTGATATTCATGTCCATGTATATAAAAGTCTGACTGCAACTGTATACTTACAACATCCAAATAATGTAAGAGATGCCACATGAATGAATGAATAATGTGAAAGAAAAAATGTACTGGTTCATGGTCAATAGTGTGTGTATAGAATATTTACTGTACATCAACAGCCATAAACTTTACATATTGTTTAAAGGCAGTTAATAATCTGGTTGATGACAATCATTTGATCAAGATGTTGATGGTCTATAGATGGTTTATTGACTGCAGAAGCACTACACTAGCCAAATAAAGTGTTACAAACATTCTTGCTTATTATAGCAGCATTGTTGAATTTTCACTGGTCAGAAAGTGTTGATTAATTTCCTATAACAGCAGCTCTGAGGGTAGTGTGCTCATTCTATCACAAAAGATACTTCAGGATCGAGGTCTTTGTGCCTTCTTGTTTCTTGGTAACACAGCAAGCTACTTTTTTTTTTTTTACTGCCTCATATACGGTAGAGGCGCTAGCCACTATGTTATCATGCTGTAAGAATGTAAGAGTGTAACAGTCACGCAATGTGCATACACGTGTTCCGATTAAAATGGTTGTGAGTGTATACAATTCGGTTCACCATTCGAAATAAATGGACTAGACTAAAGAAATCGCTTTCAGACATGTTTATGAAATTACAGAGGGAAAGTGCGTTCCACTGAGCTCTAGCGCCGGGCCATTTCTGGGAAATAAGAGTTTGGGTCATGGCGACAGCGTGTGTACGGTATGTCAGCCTCGGTTCGGAGGTTTCAGTTTCGAAAACTGTAAGAGGTAAGAGTAGAATAATATAAAGTACAGACACTTGGTATATTTTACTTCTGTGATTTTTAAATTGTTCATTTTTGGATTACGCTTCATTTTTGTGGCTACTGCCTCATAGAGTAAATATATATATATGCTATATTTACTGTATGGACATGGGATCAGAAAACTATTTTATTTATAAGCAGTAGCCACATGTACCCATAGGGTACCTATTTTTTTCACGACATCTTCCTTTATATTCATCATAAATGCTACCGGGCGAGGTTTGTTTTGTCTGGCAACACTTGTTAAAGCATATACGCAGAACCATGGTCTCACTTTTTGTTTATAAATGCCTTGAGACCTCAAGAATGGCACAGGAATAGTTTTAAGGGTTAACAATAAATCTAATGTAGTAATTTTTATGATTAAAGTGAATTATACAGGTAGCGGTCTGAGTGAATGACCTTGACATCCGTGATGTCACAGCAGGAAGTCTATCGGTCTCATCGCCATTTCCGCTACACTAAAACACAGAGCTGACTGCAACTCCGATCCTCCATTTTGAGCTAATTTATCACCATGCCACGGAGATGTGTTGCTGCACCTGCCAGCAACACGACAGAAGATGGATTTATGTTGCATTCATGGCCCAAGAATGTTCAAACTGCAAAGATTTGGACGCATTTTGCGAGAAGTTCACGGGCACATTGGGCACCTACGAAGTGGTCTCTCCTCTGCTCTGCACATTTTACTGAAGACTTGTACGAGACCTCTGATCTGTTGAGGAGCGTTGGCTATAAGCCCGTATTGAAAGAGGGTGCAGCATCAACAATTAAAGGAAACTACAAGAAAAGGAAAGTATTTATTTTATTTATTTTTTTTTAAAAAAAGGAAAGTAAGTTCAGTTGCACCAGTTCTCCCAGAGTGTGAGCCGAGGGTTGTTGGTAAAACCCGGGATGGAATGGAACGTGACATATCGCTCGGGCAGTGGCCTCCCTGCGGTTGTTGCTAAACAACCTGTTCCATCCCGGGTTTTAGTAACTGCCTGAGCCAAGCAGTAATGGCGGAGTACTCCGTATGGAGAAAATGGAGAATGAGTGGAGCAGCCGTCTGATTTCTAAACTGGATATCGCTGCCATCTCGCCCTTACGTGGAAGAAGCGAATGAATGGAGAACTGAACAAACAACTGAAAGTCAGATTGTTTCAAAACAATCAGCCACTAGATCAGCCTTCAAGAAGTGAGAACATAGATGGGTAAGCGCCGACTCTCATTTGGATATAAAACAACAAAAACAACACGTTGTTTACCTGCATTTAGATGAATACATGTAACTTGTATTGTGTGTTTAAGTTACCGGTATAAGATTATTTAATTTGCTTCAGAATGTGATCGTCTCAGTTCATCTGATTATTTAATGAGCCTTTTACTTTTTATCAGTGAAAATGCATGCATGTACATGTATGTTGCATAAGTTATAGCACCCATCCTGTTTTAATGAGAGTCAACCCACAATCAATGAAGTCAAATCAGTCTTAGTTGAGCAAGTCGGTAACAGTATTTCTTACTTTCACCATAAATTTTTATTTACAGGTAGTCGTCGACTTACGACTGCGTTTGGTTACGACTGACCGGTCGTAAACCGATCTGGTCGTAAGTCGGCCTGTGTTAAATGAACGTAAGTATATTGTGATGTGTAATGATATTGTAATCATCTTAAAGTCTTATTTTATCAACATTTTCTTATTTCATTACCTTGGCTCATTATTTGGTTTAAGTCAAACACTGCATACTACACTGCGTACAGTACAATTCGCTTAATATGTGCAAAACAAAAAATACGAAATACAGGTGTGAAAAACAGAAAACATTTTAGTTTGAAACATATCAAAATACAAATGTAAAACAGAGCAAAATACAAAATTTAGTGACCGCTGGCATCACTGGTGCTTGGCTGTGGGTCGTCTACGTCATCATCAGCTGTTGCAGCGCTCGGGCTGGCGGGAGGAGTTGCTCGTTTCATAAACCAGGAGCTGGGGCAGAAACTGTATGACGGAGTGCGTGAGGGAGTGCGAGAGACACTGCGCGTGTGCCTGGAGCTGGGGCGGAAACTGTTGTACACGGCGAGAGGCGCTGCCGGGAGCTGGGGCGGAAACTGTCGTACGATCAACTAGCTCAGCTGGGAAACACTTGCCAGTCATAACCAGACGGTCGTAAAGTCGATCGGTCGTAAGTCGCATAGGTCGTAAGTCGACGACTACCTGTATATGACTTTGGTCTATAGCTGTAAAAGGCCTCGGCCTTAAAACCGGTTCCTGCTGTGATGTCACGCGCTCAGGGCTGGCTGGATCAGCGGGGCAGCTCGAATGCCAACTTTGTGGTCAATTTTAACTCTCAAAAATATATTTTTTAAATTCCCATTTATGCAGCATACAAGAGTCAAGGATGGAGATACTATCCACTCAGAAATTTATTTAATTATTATTTAATTTAATTAATTATTTATTTAATTAAATTAAATTATTTAATAAATATTTAATTATTATTTAATTAATTATTTAATTAAAATAATTTATTAATTATTTAAATAGATTTATTGTTAACCCTTAAAACTATTCCTGTGCCATTCTTGAGGTCTCAAGGCATTTATAAACAAAAAGTGAGACCATGGTTCTGCGTATATGCTTTAACAAGTGTTGCCAGACAAAACAAACCTCGCCCGGTAGCATTTATGATGAATATAAAGGAAGATGTCGTGAAAAAAATAGGTACCCTATGGGTACATGTGGCTACTGCTTATAAATAAAATAGTTTTCTGATCCCATGTCCATACAGTAAATATAGCATATATATATTTACTCTATGAGGCAGTAGCCACAAAAATGAAGCGTAATCCAAAAATGAACAATTTAAAAATCACAGAAGTAAAATATACCAAGTGTCTGTACTTTATATTATTCTACTCTTACCTCGTACAGTTTTCGAAACTGAAACCTCCGAACCGAGGCTGAAATACCGTACACACGCTGTCGCCATGACCCAAACTCTTATTTCCCAGAAATGGCCCGGCGCTAGAGCTCAGTGGAACGCACTTTCCCTCTGTAATTTCATAAACATGTCTGAAAGCGATTTCTTTAGTCTAGTCCATTTATTTCGAATGGTGAACCGAATTGTATACACTCACAACCATTTTAATCGGAACACGTGTATGCACATTGCGTGACTGTTACACTCTTACATTCTTACAGCACGATGACATAGTGGCTAGCGCCTCTACCGTATATGAGGCAGTAAAAAAAAAGTAGCTTGCTGTGTTACCAAGAAACAAGAAGGCACAAAGACCTCGATCCTGAAGTATCTTTTGTGATAGAATGAGCACACTACCCTCAGAGCTGCTGTTATAGGAAATTAATCAACACTTTCTGACCAGTGAAAATTCAACAATGCTGCTATAATAAGCAAGAATGTTTGTAACACTTTATTTGGCTAGTGTAGTGCTTCTGCAGTCAATAAACCATCTATAGACCATCAACATCTTGATCAAATGATTGTCATCAACCAGATTCAACCAGATCTTACATATCTGCTTTAAGATATGTAATTGTTCACAAATTGCTGTGATATTAGAGAAGAAGAAAAAACCCACTGGGATTTGCATCAGACTGCGTCACACCACCCTGCTGTTAACTATCTTCATATAATGACATATTGATTCTTTATTAAACATTTGGTTCCTGTAAATACTGCAATGCAATAATGTTTGGAAATGATATGGATGCGAAAACAGATTCACTCTGAACTGAACTTGTAAAAACAGATTCTGTCTTCTGTTACAAAATGTTATTAAATATGAGATAATGGAGTATAACTATTTAGTTTGAAGTAAGTACTCTATAAGGGTTTGCAGTGAATTTCCATTTACAGACTTCCATTAGGTGTTAGCGACATTAGTCTCTTATCTCCTGTGCAAAAGTAAAGATGCAAATGTCGAACACCAAACCCGTTTTGTTTGAGCGAATCCATTTAGGAAAAGGAGGGAAAGTGTGCAAAGACCCATTTCTTTAACAAATGATGCACCATGAAGGGCATCCTCATCCTTGCTTAACTCACACACACACACACACACACACACAGACACAGATCCTGTAATAATGACCTCCAGCGTGCAGAGAAAGAGAGATAGAGGGATGGAAGGGGGAGAGAATGAGATAGGAAAAGATGGATGGGATTAATGAAATGTAGACCAATGAAAAACTGGATTAAGTAACACCAGTGTCAGTGTCGTGCTGTGTGGCAGAATGTATAAGCTTTTATAGCCAATTCTCTTCTACTGCCATACTGTGTGTGTGTGTGTGTGTGTGTGTCATGCATGCTCAGTATGCTGTTTAGATAGTCAGTGTTTGCACTCACGAGATAAAGTTTGTCCCAGTACAAGGACAGCTGTCGTCTCAGGTTACTTTGGACCTCATAATATTATATCTCATATTATACCACAGCGGGTGAATTCTCAAATCTTATTGGTCAGAAGCGGTACATTATTTTATATAACTGCATGGCTTGGACAGTAATTCGAGTTTATGTTTATGTTTATGGTTTATGTTAATGTCCTGATTCTAATACATTCATTTTTTTCTAGAGTCACAGCTCACATACAGGGACTTGTATGGTGGTACTGCCCATAATCTAAGACTAGTAATAAACTGATATTTTAAAATGTACTGTTTTTTAACAAAGAAAAAAAAATATATAATAGTTTGGAGTCCAAAGTAGGAGTCTCATGTGTCAGTCATATGCTTTCTGAAGTTTGCGCTTTCTAGTTTCTCTGTAAAAATGACACTTCGATCAATGCTATTATATGAAAATAATGCACTTCGGGCATGCTTTATTTTTGTAAAACTGCGTACTCCATTGTGTGTTATTCTCTGTTTACTCTATATAATATGAAATAATAGATCTGTGAAAATAATGTGTACTGTGATAAAATATCAGTCAATTCTAGTTAAATAAGAATTAAGTTATATATCACTGAATAAATTATTATATTATAATTATGATAAGGGCAGCACGGTGGTGCGGTGGTGTCTTGGTGCAGTGGTTAGGATTCGGTTCTGGGCTCGAACCTGATGACCGACTGGGGCTTTTCCATTAAGAGGTTACAACCCTGATTCCAAAAAAGTTGGGACAAAGTACAAATTGTAAATAAAAATGGAATGCAGTGATGTGGAAGTTTCAAAATTCCATATTTTATTCAGAATAGAACATAGATGACGTATCAAATGTTTAAACTGAGAAAATGTATCATTTAAAGAGAAAAATTAGGTGATTTTAAATTTCATGACAACAACACATCTCAAAAAAGTTGGGACAAGGCCATGTTTACCACTGTGAGACATCCCCTTTTCTCTTTACAACAGTCTGTAAACGTCTGGGGACTGAGGAGACAAGTTGCTCAAGTTTAGGGATAGGAATGTTAACCCATTCTTGTCTAATGTAGGATTCTAGTTGCTCAACTGTCTTAGGTCTTTTTTGTCGTATCTTCCGTTTTATGATGCGCCAAATGTTTTTTATGGGTGAAAGATCTGGACTGCAGGCTGGCCAGTTCAGTACCCGGACCCTTCTTCTACGCAGCCGTGATGCTGTAATTGATGCAGTATGTGGTTTGGCATTGTCATGTTGGAAAATGCAAGGTCTTCCCTAAAAGAGACATCGTCTGGATGGGAGCATATGTTGCTCTAGAACCTGGATATACCTTTCATCATTGATGGTGTCTTTCCAGATGTGTAAGCTGCCCATGCCACACGCACTAATGCAACCCCATACCATCAGAGATGCAGGCTACTGAACTGAGTGCTGATAACAACTTGGGTCGTCCTTCTCCTCTTTAGTCCGAATGACACGGCGTCCCTGATTTCCATAAAGAACTTCAAATTTTGATTCGTCTGACCACAGAACAGTTTTCCACTTTGCCACAGTCCATTTTAAATGAGCCTTGGCCCAGAGAAGACGTCTGCGCTTCTGGATCATGTTTAGATACGGCTTCTTCTTTGAACTATAGAGTTTTAGCTGGCAACGGCGGATGGCACGGTGAATTGTGTTCACAGATAATGTTCTCTGGAAATATTCCTGAGCCCATTTTGTGATTTCCAATACAGAAGCATGCCTGTATGTGATGCAGTGCCGTCTAAGGGCCCGAAGATCATGGGCACCCAGTATGGTTTTCCGGCCTTGACCCTTACGCACAGAGATTCTTCCAGATTCTCTGAATCTTTTGATGATATTATGCACTGTAGATGATGATCTGTTCAAACTCTTTGCAATTTTACACTGTCGAACTCCATTCTGATATTGCTCCACTATTTGTCGGCGCAGAATTAGGGGGATTGGTGATCCTCTTCCCATCTTTACTTCTGAGAGCCGCTGCCACTCCAAGATGCTCTTTTTATACCCAGTCATGTTAATGACCTATTGCCAATTGACCTAATGAGTTGCATTTTGGTCCTCCAGCTGTTCCTTTTTTGTACCTTTAACTTTTCCAGCCTCTTATTGCCCCTGTCCCAACTTTTTTGAGATGTGTTGCTGTCATGAAATTTCAAATGAGCCAATATTTGGCATGAAATTTCAAAATGTCTCACTTTCGACATTTGGTATGTTGTCTATGTTCTATTGTGAATACAATATCAGTTTTTGAGATTTGTAAATTATTGTATTCCGTTTTTATTTACAATTTGTACTTTGTCCCAACTTTTTTGGAATCGGGGTTGTACATGTTCTCTCCATGCATGTCCTGGTTTCCTCTCACAGTCCAAAGACATGTGGATTAGGTCAACTGGCTACTCTAAATTGCCCATAGGTGTGAATATGACTGTGAATGGTTATTCAGCTTTATGTTCAACCTGCACTAGATTGGTGACCTGTCCAGGGTGAGCCCCGCCTCTCACCTAGTGTCACCTGGGATTGGCTCCAGTTCACCTGTGATCCACAATGATTAAGCAGATCATGACTTTATAAAGTTGTCCTTATGACTTTGACATAACATAACACAACTTTAGCTGTTCATTTCAAAAAGTTTCATCCAGTTGGTTGATTACTAATCTTAAAAAAGTTCTCATTATACACAACTGAAGAAATTTTCACTTACTTATGATGTTTCGATGTCTTTCTTAGCTGACATCTTGATCACATCTAATGCTTGGCATCTCTGGCCACTGCTGGATGGTTCACGTGACCTAGAAATCAGCTGATCCCATGTATGGCTGAGTTGGTGATTGATAGGGAGGCATACAGGCATACCAGATGGATAAAAGAGGCCGTATGGATCCAGAAAACAGACTGCTGCATGAATCGGGACGTAGGAACATACCAACTCAGCCATACATGGGATCAGCTGATTTCTAGGTCATGTGCACCATCCGGCGGTGGCCTTAGCCGTTCTGTATGCCTGTGTATACTATCATCATGTTGCGTATTCTAGCATCGTGTTTAAATGTGAGAAAATGTTTTGATGTCTACTAAAAGTGAATAGTTCTTTGCAGCATTAAATCGCATCACTTGAATCAATCCTTCTTTCAAACCCAGGGCAGGGAAAGCAACTTTGTGCAGACCAAACTAAACTAGCTAATAAACTTAATTTGATTATATCAAGTGGTAATGGATGTTTCTAATAATCTTACAGTCCAATGCAGATATATTACTTCCTCTTAGTGAGAAAGCTGGGAAATGAAGCTCCACTCTCAGTGAATGAATTAATCAGACTTCATCATGAGTAAACAAATGTGTAATGTTTACTGCACATTGCTATACATATACTTGTCATCAAGTACATTCATTCATGAAGATAGTGTGAAATAAAATGTTGGCATTTTCACTGTTTGGTGCTGGACTTTGATTGATGTGGAATGTATCTGAAGGATTTTTTTTTTACGCAACACTCAATGGCCCTGTTTACACTTGGTTTTAAAATGTATCTTGGGCAATCGGATCACAAGTGGACATCCGAGACACATCTCTGTTTACACCTGTGTCCAAGATGTCCAGCTGACCACTTGTGTTCAGATTTCATTACTGCCTACATCACTTCTCCTAGAAAGCTATTACGTCGTCTCTGTTGCTGGACAAGTGCCAGATTTGTTTAGCATGGGCTAGCTAAGAAAACAAAAATGTCTCAAGAACTGAGATCCATCCATCCATTCATCCATCCATTATCTGTAGCCGCTTATCCTGTTCTACAGGGTCGCAGGCAAGCTGGAGCCTATCCCAGCTGACTATGGGCGAGAGGTGGGGTACACCCTGGACAAGTCGCCAGGTCATCGCAGGGCTGAGAACTGAGATACATGTATGGGTAATTCCAACTGTTGAGATTAGAAGGAAAGTTCAGTTGTGACTTGCAAAAGAGCACAGGACAAGACGAAAAAGGAAGAATGTTAGAAATGCAATGGCTTTCACCACTGCTATAATAGTCACGAGACCCTGAAGAGTGATATGGGTCCTGCATTGATGACATATTTTTCTGTTATGTCCTCGTCCGGGATGTATCAAGATGCATTAGTCTTGTGCTAAGCTCACACATAGCCGATTGATCCATGAGAACCACGGCTGGGACTATCGTGGTCATTCCAGAAGATTTTGGTGGTGATCCGTCGCATAAATTTAGATGGAGTGAATATGCAAATGAAGCCACAGTAGCCACGATGGTAGACAGTGGAAGCACCGCCGGCAGTGATGGCTGCCATTACAGTTACCAATGGTAATGATGACTGGGCGGCAGTAGCCTCCATGGTTGAGGCCAGTTGGGTAACAGCAGTGAAGTATAGCAATGTATGGACTTGCAGCAATAGTGGCAGTGTGTACGATTTTCATGGCTGCAGTACAGCATAGCCACGGCAAGACGAAATAAGCCACACCCCCTAGGCAAACATTTCACTTTCTTCAGAATGTTGTTCCGTGAACATTTTGAGCTCGACGGTTACGATGGAATGCTACGGGAACTCCTGGTAGCCCACGTAAGCCTCACGTATTCCTCACATATGCCTCAGGGATGCTCACGGATGACTTCACAGATGAATTCATTTGGCGCTTGACCCACGGCAACTTTCAACACAACCACACTTTCCGTGGATGGAAGCCACACCTTCCTGGTTGGCAAGGTAGCTCCCCGGCTCTCGCATATTCCGACGGAAGGGCCCGGAACACATGCCAGTTGATCCCAGAAGGCCCAAAATCGTCTACCGCCACGTACCGTGAAGTGATTCCGGCTACGTGACACCGAGGCTTTGCACTCCAAAAGATACGTGATGAAATGTGTCCCAGACCACCTCGGAAAGTGGTTTGAGTGATTGGATCACAATGTGTCTTGGTGATTGTTTACACTTGGCCATTTAGCGCTGCGCACTTGTGATCTGATCACCCATGGTGCATTTTAAAACCAAGTGTAAACAGGGTAAATGCCAAAGCACACTTCCAGGTTTTGTGCATGCTGGAGAAAAATATGGTAGGCTTAAGGAATTCAGAAACCCTTGCTGCATGTGCAAAAGCTTTGCAAGAACTGATGCACTAAGAAAAAATAACAGCAGTTGCCTTTGTAGATTTTCACTAAAGCAGGATTTAAAAAATCCACGCTTTCTCCAGTTTCTCATTTATTTTGAGACGTCACATCAGCTGATTGGACCATACTGAGTAAGATACGGTAATCAGGTCATGGAAGTAGTGTGTGTGTGTGTGTCCTCTTGTAGAAAACTCACATCCTTGCTTCATCCATATTTCAAAATAATGATGTCATCTGCTGAAATTTCTGTCTGCTTACCTCTCTAAAGTGTGTGTGCATATGTGTGTGTGTTCTGTCAAAACTGTCACACGCTGCAGTGTGTACAGATCCAAACACTTCATGCTGTCTCACACTACACTACACACACACACACACCTCTGTTTCACTGTCTTTCTTCTCTCTTCACTTCATTCTCTCCTTGTTTTTCTGTTTATCTTTTCCTTTTTCTGTGCTTTGTTCTCTCTCGCTCTCTCTCCCCACACACACTTTCTTTTATTCCTCATTTTCTTTCCCCATGTTTTTCTCCCCATTTCCTTTTTCTTCTCTATTTCATAATTTTTCCCTCTTGCTCCCTTCTTCCTTTTCTTTCTTCCATTCATCTTTTCCTCTTTGTCATGTAAATATGTATTTGCATTTCCTTCTTACTCTTTCATTCTGTCTCTGTTTCTTCCTCTTTTCCATACCCTCCTATCCTGTAGATCACCTTTTTCTTCTCACTTTCCTTCTCTTCTTTTCTGTCTTCTCCTGTCCCTCTATCTGGCCTTATCTTACCTCATCTTTTGCTCTCTTCTTCTTTCACTTTCTGTTCCTTCCTTTTATTCCCTTCTCTCTCTCTCTCTCTCTCTCTCTCTCTCTCTCTCTCTCTCTCTCTTTCTCTCTCTCTCAGCCAGCCCCTACCCCTTCACCCCAGCTGTGTTTGCATTAATGTGTTCTGGCTTTTCAGCACCTCAGGAATGCACAAGAAAGGACAGAGAGAGAAAGAGAAAGAGAGAGAGAGAGAGAGAGAGAGAGGTCTTTTTGGTGAGTGATGCTGAAGTGTTGCAGAAAAGCTAACCTGCACACGTCACACACGGTTCATCAACTCAGCCAGTCAGTGCTCTCTCTCTCTCTCTCTCTCTCTCTCTCTCTGCCTCTCTCTCTCTTTCTCTCTGTATGTGTGTGTTTGTTTACTGAACATACAAAGCTTTAAGGCTTTTCACTTCCTAACAGTAAAAAAGCAAATAACTTGGACTATGAGCATCTCTGATCAGGGCAGTTTACATGATCTTCCTTCCTTCCTTCCTTCCTTCCTTCCTTCCTTCCTTTCTTGTCACATCCTTCACTAGCATTTGGGCTAGTCACTAAAAAAAGCTCAAGTTCAGCTGTCAGGGGATTGTAGATGTAGATTTCTCTGAGCCCCAGTGAAATGGAGGTTAAAACATTGGCTGTATCAGAGCTTTTAGATATAATTGATGGCGATTTTAAAACATAATTTATTTCCAAATGCACTTACTCTACGTCCCACTTAATGTTCACCTGCTTTTTTTTTTAAACCAACGTATCAATGTGCGCTTGAGTATTAAATAAATGAAAACATTTTAAATCACTGTAATAATTTTTTTCCTTATTTGGAGGCAACTAACTTTCAGTTGTTGTTTCAGTTGTTGGATGATGTTTTCAGGAGATAGTTACGAACACAGTTATGTCTGTCTCTTCTGTCTTGGACTGCACTGTGGGTGTGACACATGACAAGACCCACGCCACATCGGACAAGCTGATTGGCTGCTGTTTTCTCATTTGCATAAAGTAATAAAATCGGCATTTTTTCCCCCCACTCTCATCACCATCAAAAATGAAATGGCGGTGGGATGAAATGAGAATGCCCCATTAGTTCACCATTTATTGCTGGCTATTACAGATACACAAAAAGGACACTGGCTAACTGTGTCAGGTCATAACTCACACACGTCAACACACCTAACGTGCCATGTTCTAAAGCGCTGGGGTGGACAAAGGCTATCTGAGGGGCAGGGGCAAAAAAGTAAAAAGGGCAGAAAGAAGAAGAAGACCTTTATTATCTCGCATGGGGAAATTTCCTGTTTGCAGCAGCACAGTAGATAGCAGCAGAAGAGGACGTATCAAGCCACACAAGTAAAAATATATATATTTAAAAAAAAACCTAAATGACACTTCATCTCACTTTCTCACATGTAGGGGAGCCTAGAGGGCACTGCATCATGTATTCTCCACTGGAAGGGCACTATTAGGGCACTTCCTCATTTTTCTTCGCATGTGGGGGAGCCTATAGGGCACTGCATCATGTATTCTCCACTGGACAGGCACCCATTAGGACCCTTCCACATGTTTCTTTGCTATGGGGAAGCCATAGCCTAATGGTTAGAGAAGCAGCTTTGGGACCTCAAGGCAATTTGATTGCCTGGACCAGCAGGAATGGCTGAAGTGCCCTTGAGCAAGGCATCTTACCCCCAGCTGCTCCCAGACTGCTCTGGACATGTTGTACAGTAAGTTGCTCTGGATAATAGCATCTGGTAAATACCATTAATGTAATGTAATATAGGAGAGCCTACAAGGCAATCCATCCCATTTTCTCCATTGGAAAGGCACCCATAAGGGCACTCCATCATGTTTCCTTACATGCATGGGAGCCATTAGGGCACTGCATTGCAGTTTTTCCATTGGAAAGGCACCCAGTAGGGCACTCCATCATGTTTCTTTGCATATAGGGGAGCCTATAGGGCACTGCTCACATACATGTATTCTCCACTGGAAAGGCACCTATTATGGTGTTCTATCATGTTTCCTCACATGCAGGGGAGCCATTAGGGCACTGCATCACATACTTTCCACTGGAAAGGCACCCAATAGGGCACTCTATAATGTTTCCTCACATGTATGAGGAACCTATAGGGCACTGTAATTCATTTTCTCCATTGGAAAGGAGAAGGTACCCATTATGGCACTCCATAAGGTTTCTTCACATGTTGGAGCGCCTATAAGGCACTGCATCTCTTTTTCTTCATTGGAAGAGCACCCATTAGGGCATTTCATCACATATTATCTTACATAGTAGCACCCTAGAGGGCATTTCATCATAAAGTTTGAAGAGGGTCTGACAGTGGAAGGTGCTTACTGTAAAGTATTTTTAATGATTCAGTAAAATGACCTAACACACAAAATTATATCTATGGTGGTCTGGGAAAACCCCTAAAGGTGTTGCTGTGGTTGAATTCTGGCAAACAGGAAAAAAAAAACATCTTGTTTTGACCAAAATTTGGGTTTTCTGCCTATAATATGTATTGAAACATCAATTTTAAGAAACCATAAATCATTTTCTGTCCACTTTTCCTGGTTTGGATCACAGTGGCAACAGGCTGTGAAGGTCAGTCTAGATGTCTCTATCCCCAGCCACACATTCCAGCTCCTCCTGAGAGATCCCCAGACCTTCTCAAGGCAGCTGTGAGATATAATCTCCACCACAGGTCCTGGTTCTGGCCCAGATTCTTCATCCAATGCCTAATACAGCTCTAATGGGAGACAACCAGGAAGTATCTTCATAAGGTGCTGATATATTTCACCAAAACAACATGGAAATGTTTTCATTTCATTTTTAATCTTGTCTATGCTATCCTTCTGCAAAGAACATATGGGTAAAATGGGTAAGTGTGCTCATTCAGCATTAATGCATTCAGCCTGACAATTCTTTACACAGAGACTTCAACAGACAGATGTGTATACAGTCATAAATCTCATTAACAGTACACACACGCTTTGCACAACCCACACACGCGCGAGCACACACACACACACACACACACACACACACACACACACACACACACACACACACACAGAGTCTCTGACAACACACTCGAGCACTGATGTTTATTTAATGCATTTCATTGTGGAGCACATGCTTTCTTCTCATTATGAAAATTCAGCATGCTAATCTATGTCCACACAATATGGTGTGCACCACAGATAAGAGACTGTACACACAGGTGAGTTTTACTTTACTGGATTTATGTGGTAGGTGAAATGGTTCAGTCTGTACACATGGACTCCTGTATTGTTGGTAATATGTTCCTCAGCCACCTGTTTTGTAATCACGTGGTAATTTTCATGTGAACATTGGACACGTATATGAAAACTGCCAATATTTGTGGAAACTAGGGCAATCTCTAAGAGACATTACATTTTGTGACATTTTATCTTTTTTTATTTTAAGAACACAACGTAAATAGTGCATCACAACTGGATTACGGGTGTGCTGCAATGCGACTATCTGTATTTATAGCTGTATCTGTTTCATACTGTTGTAGTCAAGACCACCTCAACTGAGACCAAGTCATGACCAGAACTAAAGAGTATCGATATCGAAACCGAGACAAGACCAAGGCTTTGCGTAGTTGAGACCAAATCAAGACCAAGACCAAGGCATGTGAGACCGAGTCAAGACCAGAACCAGACCAGTGTGTGTGTGAAGCAGGTCAGGGACGAGTGACAGCCATTAGCAGGAAGAAAAATGTCGAATTATCCATGAGTCATGTTAGTAACCACATTACAAACAGGAAATTTTACATCCAATCACAGTAATGAGGTTAACAAATAAATCAGACAATGCACAGGCAATTTAGTGAGTTGTGATGCCAGAAATGTTGTGGTCTTGACTGGTCTTAAAATAAAATCCCAAGTCCTTTATATCGGAGACCGAGACAAGACCGAGTAAAACTGTTGTCAGTTCTGGGACGAGACTGAAACCTTCGAGCAGTGGTCTTGAAACCAAACTCGAGACTGAGACTGGTTTCAAGTACTACAACACTACTGTTTAGTGCTCCAAATATTTGTATCTGTATTTAGATTTAAACCTGAAATGGGCATGACCAAAACCAGAACATTTTTCTTTTCTTTTTTCTTTCTTTTTATTTTATTAATTTAGCAAATAGTTTTGTGGCGACACGGTGGTGTAGTGGTTAGCACTGTCGCCTCACAGCAAGAAGGTCCGGGTTCGAGCCCCGTGGCCGGCGAGGGCCTTTCTGTGCGGAGTTTGCATGTTCTCCCCGTGTCCGCGTGGGTTTCTTCTGGGTGCTCCGGTTTCCCCCACAGTCCAAAGACATGCAGGTTAGGTTAACTGGTGACTCTAAATTGACCGTAGGTGTGAATGTGAGTGTGAATGGTTGTCTGTGTCTATGTGTCAGCCCTGTGATGACCTGGCGACTTGTCCAGGGTGTACCCCGCCTTTCGCCCGTAGTCAGCTGGGATAGGCTCCAGCTTGCCTGCGACCCTGTAGAACAGGATAAGCGGCTAGAGATAATGAGATGAGAATTAATTAATTAATTAATCACAGTAAAAATCATTCAAGTTAATGACTGTGATATTCCTTTATCTTAATTTCATGCTTCACCTACATGCAGCATGGTGGTGTAGTGGTGAGCACTGTCTCCTCATAGCAAGAAGGTTCTGGGTTTGGACCTCATGGCTGATGGGGCCTTTCTGTATGAAGTTTGCATGTTCTCTCCATGTCTCTGTGGGTTTCCTCTGGGTGCTCTGGTTTCCTTCGTGGTTCAACAACATGCAGATTAGGTAAAATTACCCAGCCATTGGGGTTGCACAAGCCAGTGCATACTTAATGTCAGTCCCAAACCTGGAAAGCTTGGGGAGGGTTGCGTCAGGAAGGGCATCCGGTGTAAAAAAAAAAAAAAATCCATGCCAAAGCAAAAGGTGGTTGAAAATCAACTGGGGCTTTGCCCTGTATTCTTCCCCTGTCACAAACTATGTGACAAATCAAATCAATGAAATTAAAACCCTCCTGCTCACATGACTCTTTATCTAGTCTCACCCAGATGCCAAGTGAACTTCTGGCAAGTTTTCTTAAAAACAACAACCCACCAACCAACAAACAAGCAAAACCCCAAGACTCTTTTTCGTATCTGTAGAAGTTTATAACACATTATCTATTCATTATGTATTCATAATATGCCTTAGACTTAAGACTAGACAGGACTTTTGTACTTCACCAGAAGACATCCATCTCTAATCAAACACAAATTACACTTGGCTTCGCTCTCTGTCTCTGACTCACACAGCCAGCTTAATTAATCTGAGAGTGTGTATATTGATTCCTACATTAGCTCCTTGATGCCATAGTTCAGCTCTAATTGTCGCAGAAACACTAAGTAAGCTGTGTTCAGTGACAAACACAATAATGGTTCATTACCTTAAACAAACATGACAATTTATTACCATTTAAAAGGAAAAACATTCATTTTTAATAATATACAATAATAACTCATAAAGTTTCTATATATGGAGGAAGATATAGAGTTCGATTAAACCAATACCATCAGTGGACCGATGGTGGTGCCATCTTTCAAACCCAGACATCCTCACTGAAAATCCCACTATATTGTTGGTTTTGTTTCTGAATCCAGCATCTGTCATGTCCCATTTTTCCACAGATGCTGACAACTCCATTTAAGCATCAGCGCTCCTAAGCTAGTGACATCATCCATCATGGCTGTGCCCATGATTTCTTGGTCTTTCTTGGTTCGCTCTCTAAATTAGAATTTATTTCACCAAATAGTGCATTAAAGCATGGAAAACTTTGATGATATCATTGAACAGGTGACTGTATCATAGGTTGGGTGTAAAAAGAAACCTTTTCCAGCAATCCAACTTGCTCACAAGCAAACTTCATAGCAGTTCGGGAAAAATCAATTTCAAAATGTCTCTTTAGTTTTGTTTTAATAAGTTTGATTTTTCAGATCATTACAAGTAATTTACTTATTGCATGTCAATTCAGATTGCCCTTATATCAAATGGCCAGTTCCATCAGGGAAATTAGACATAAAAGATATTTTCAGAAAACAAACCAAAAAAAAATGGAGTTGTCCTTGAACTCTTCATATAATGAAAATGAAAATGTTTCTTGAAAGTTTTGTTGGATTATTAAGGAGTCTTCATTTCCACAAAAAGGTTCTAATTCTTTCAAATAGAGAAACACTGTTCCTCCATGGGTGGCATGGTGGTGTAGTGGTTAGCACTGGTTAGCAAGAAGGTTCTGGGTTCCAGCCCAGTGGCCGACAGGGGCCCTTCTGTGTGGAGTTTGCATGTTCTCCCTGTGTCCGCGTGGGTTTCCTCCGGGTGCTCTGGTTTCCCCCACAGTCCAAAGACATGCAGGTTAGGCTAATTGGTGGCTCTAAATTGACCGTAGGTGTGAATGTGAGTGTGAATGGTTGTCTGTGTCTATGTGTCAGCCCTGTGATGATCTGGTGACTTGTCCAGGGTGTACCCCGCCTCTCGCCCATAGTCAGCTGGGATAGGCTCCAGCTTGCCTGCGACCCTACACAGGATAAGCGGTTACAGATAATGGATGGATGGATGTTCCTCTATAGGGATAACCAAGAACCCTTAAAGCCTAGGTCACAACCGGATGTACGATTTTTTGGCCGTGCGATTTTTGGCGTTTCCCAAATCGCTGCGTTTTTTTGTTCATGGAGAAAGACGCACGTTGGCCGTAAGTTTGTCTTGCAACCTGAAAAAACCGTAAGCGGCCGTAGAGTTTGTTTGACATGACAAATAACCTCTGCGGCCGGTCTGCGGCTCGAAAATCAGCACGTCACACGCACACCCTCCATGCGTTTCTTGCGTTTTTTTGCACATAGACCGGCCGTAGGAGCACGTACGGCCGGTTGTGACCGAGGCTTATATGGAAACTTCAGGATTTTTTAGCCTGTGCCATATTTTCACATCTTTTTGTGTCCAAATTTTTACTAGTCACAAAAACACCTGAGTTAGAATGCTATAACTTGCAACCACAAAACAACTATGGGGAAGCCATGGCCTAAAGGTTAGAGAAGCCACGTTGGGACCAAAAGGCTGCTGGTTCAATTCCCTGGACTAGCAGGAATGGCTAAAGTGCCCTTGAGCAAGGCACCTAACCCCTCAACTGCTCCCCAGGCTGCTGTGGGTATGTTGTATGTTGCTCTGGATATGAGCACCTGCTAAATGCCATAAATGTAATGTCATGTAAGCTGTACAATGTAATCAGGGCAGCATGGTGGTGTAGTGGTTAGCACTGTTGCCACTTGTCACAGCACTTGTCACAGCAAGAAGGTTCTGGGTTCAAGCCCAGCCGCCGGCAAGGGCCTTTCTGTGTGGAGTTTGCATGTTCTCCCCGTGTCTGCGTGGGTTTCCTCCGGGTGCTCCGGTTTCCCGCACAGTTCAAAGACATGCAGTTTGGTTAACATGGGGCGGCCTTGGGCTGAGGTGCCCTTGAGCAAGGTTCCTAACCCCTGACTGCTCCCCGGGCGCTGTAGTATGGGTGTGTGTGTTTTCACTGCTTCAGATGGGTTAAATGCAGAGGATGAATCTCACTGTGCTTGAAGTGCGCATGTGACAAATAAAGGCTTCTTCTTCTTCTTCTCTTCTAATCCTATAGTTCAAATATCTGCATGTTTACAATAGGGATCCTTTCCGTGCTGTCAGACACTCATTCATATTGTCGTAATCAGCGAAATATTCTGACATTACTTTGGAAATAGTCTTCTTCACAAATTCTGTGTGATGTCACCTTTTTTGAACATCATAAGGCAGCTCCTGTGTCATAATCAACTACAGGCACTGAATGCAGTGCTGCTTCAGAGATTGGAAGCAGCGAAATGTAAAAGACGGACTGAAGAAACAGTCATTTTCTCCACTTTCTTTACACTTACTCAAGTAAACCGAGACACAGGTGTATCTCTGTAGGGATCTTTTCCATGTTCTCAGACACTTATAATGACATTATGAGGCTGTCAGTGATGAAAACAAGCAATTTACTTTGACATGGATGTTTTCCCCATAGGATTATATTGTATTGCTGTTTTGTGGTTGCTGGTTATAGCGTTATAATTTAATACTGGACAGATTGAGAATGATTTTGTGCCTTGTAAAAATTTGGATTTGAAATGATGGAAAAATAGGGCCCAGGTTTAAAAAAAATACCAACGTTTCCCTTTAAGATGACGGACAAATTGGCATAGCAGTAATGCAATGTGCCTAACATGCTAAATACAGGGTATAAGTACCTAATAAACTGGCAAATGAGAGTAAATGTCAAATACATTGGAAATATACACATCTATTAAGATATGGTATAAATTTTAGGGGATTTCCAGGTATTAAGGGTTTGAGCATAGTGCTTAGAAGAAAGGGACAAAGTGTGTGTGTGTGTGTGTGTGTGTGTGTGTATGAGAGAGAGAGAGAGAGAGAGAGAGAGAGAGAGAAAGAGAGAGAGAGAGAGAGATTTCTGGTCCATGCTGATCCCTTACAGAAGCAGATGGAGAGAGAGGAGTGAAGCCAGAGTGTCCAGAACCCCCGAGGTTGAACAAATCCTCCCTCCGTCCCATCACCCTGCAATAACACCGGCACAGTCCGAACAGACACACAGGCCAACACAAACACACACTGAGCGCGTGTGTCTTACTCCAGTGCTCTTAACAGCATGAAATTCAGGTTTTGGCTCATCTTTCTCATTCGTCTTTGCACATTTCTGTGTGTGTTGATTTGTAGCAAAGTTGCAAAAGCTGCCTTGCTCACGTCCCAAATGACCTGTTGGTTCGCAAATTCTCCACTCAAATCCAACTCGCCTGCCAAACTCAGGGTGAGATCTGTTACCTGTGTGTATGTGTGTATGTGTGTGTGTGTGTGTTTAGTTATAATAGCAAAGCCCAGCTTTGGTGTTGTACAGGGTGAAGCAAGGTGATAGAATTGATTTGTTATTTAATAGTTGAGCCATTTATTAGTTCTAGTGGTGTAATGGGGATTTAAAAAAAAAAAGTGTTTTAATAACATGGCCGTGTGTGTGTGTGTGTGTGTGTGTGTGTGGTTTTTCACCATGGTATAATTTTTTTACCAGTCGGGAATTCTAAAAATGCTTTATTTGATACATTAAATATGGACATATTTTAAATAGCCTAGTGATAATTAAATCGAATCACAAATACTGTAAGTTCACATGCACTGAACCAGAGATCTTTTTCAGCCACTGTATTAGGTTAGCTTGTATTCAAAAGTCAAAGAGTCCCATATACATTTTCGTACATACGTTGGGGAGTGCCTGTTAGAGAGCACACTCTGTCTAGGCCGTCGGCATGGTGGCCAGTTCCTTTCCTCGCTGCCTTTAACTTCCCCAGTGTTTCCACCAGGTCCCCATTCACTACTGGGTGGACAGGAGGCGAGCCCCAGATCACCGTCCGAGGCGAGGCTCGAACCGGGGACCGTTCGCTTGGCGGTCAAGCGCTCTAACCACTTGGCCACCTCGCCTCTCTAGCTTATATTATACACCTCAATAGTGTTAGAATATGAGGAATATGATGAAGCCCTTTCATAAATCATGTCAGTCAGGACACATACATGTGCACATGTGAATACTAATAAGGTACAACACCAGTTTAATTACAGCCGCTCCCATTTCCATATATGGAAGCCGGCATCAACATGACCGTCACAAAGAAGAAGGAGAAAACAGTTGCTGTGTGAGAATACTTGCTAGCAACAACAACAACTACTACTACTACTCCTCAGAGGGGAACCATCAGGGCCTTCTAGGCCTTCAGCGAAGGTCCAAACATATCAGCATTTCAAATGTTATATTTAATTTCTTTCATTCTTTAATTTCTTGCATTCTTTCATAATTTCATTATAATTATTCTTTTCTAATTTGGCCTCATTTTCTCTCAAATTTGCTTCAGAAATGAAAGGGTTACTGTCCTGAAAGCATTAAAATCGAGTTATCCAATGAGATTGTTTTGTTTGTTGTCTCTAGGCTGAGAAGAGTTTAGAGCCAGCTCACTCACTGGTTAGGACTTCATTGCCGGGACAGAAGGCCATGGCAGTGTATGTTTATGTAGGAAGTGACAGATGAATTAACCAATCAGATTTTGATTTATAGTGGGAGAGACCAAAAATTTATCACCCTCGGTCTTCTCGAAGGCCAACGCGAGCTTAACCGTGAGTCGGCGCCGTCAGTGCAGCAGTGAAGTCACCTTCCAGCCGGTGTAGCGTTCATCAGTAGTGTTAGCGAATGCTAATAAAGCAGCCAAGAGTTCTGTCTCCAGACTCTTATTCCACGCTGCATGCTCGCCACAGTATTTTTCACTCAGACTTAAGTATTCATTTCCCTGTGTAATTTACTTAGTTACTTTTAAAATCAACATCGACAAGGCTGAGCTGAAGTCCCAGGTCTAATAGTAACAGTTCGCCACTGCTACTACTACTAGTGTTGTCAGAATCGCGTGAAGTCAAATTCCGACTGTGCCACAGCCGTATTTGTCAGAGAGTCAGGAAAGTAAAATTGGCTATTCTTTCTGAGAGGGAACGATGACATTATTCTATCTCCTCTGTCAATGACAGGGAATCTAGACAATCATGGGTGTCTCTAGCCCATGTATGCGAAAGAGGGCAGATAGCACTTTTCTCTGAGAGTGTTATGCTGCACTACAATGCAGAATGAGCAGCAGTTTGAAAAGACATGGTTGTCTGGCTTCACGTGACTCAGAAGAAACATGCGTTAGCCTGAATTCAACCTCCTTCGTTGGTATCTGACATGATGGGAAGAGCTGGCTGGTGGGTGAGAACGGCTAGGTGACCATATTGCACAGAAAATGGGAGGAGGACAGGGGTGGGTGGGGGTGTTTTTTTTTTTTTTTACAATTTGCTAGCATTTTACCATTAAAAAAGGGAAAATTAAGCTTAGTTTTTACTGGATCACAATCCACCGATTGAAAATTTGGAAGCTTGGTCACATGACTCTAAAAACTATATAAAAAATGGGCTGCATGAGAAACGCTAGTGATGCACCTTATACCTTGTATTTTCACAACTTCGAACAAATATCTTTCCTGGATCCACAATCTGGCTTCGTAATTGTACAATTGGCAGACTGCTTGCGTCCTGGACACTGTGTCCAGGTGTCCTGAATGACTCACACAGAACAGAGAGGGAAACGTGCACACTGAAAATGACCAAGGGCTTTAATCTACTCAGGACTGGGCTTGAGAGTCTGACAGCTGACAAACAGTATTAGCAAACTCGCTGGCCAATGTTAGAGCACAGAATAAAAACATACTCTCAAGGTTTCTAATTTTTTATTGGCTTGACCATCGGGTTACCAATAAGAGAGAGAGAGAGAGAGAGAGAGAGAGAGAGAGAGAGAGAGAGAGAGAGGGCTGGCATTTGTGGGTATGTTCAGTGTCTCTGGTTGCGGCCCCAGAATAACGTGTTTTAGAGCATTTTTGTCCAGTAAATTAGTAATATTTATTACTTTTTTAACAAACAAGGAGTTATGTTCCATATTAAATTCTGTGGTAGTGACGAGAATGTTGTGAAGCTGCCAGAGACAGTGTTGGGTCCTTCACTATGAGTGTTAACCATCGCGCTGGTCTGTTCTGCGCTTAGATTAAATTCTGCTTCGGTTATAAGTTACTTTGGATAAAAGCATCTGTCAAATAAATAAATATTTATCACAAATCACAATCAACTACAGGACATTTAACAACCAGAACTATGACAGTACAGCTGGTCGTGTGTGTGTGTGTGTGTGTGTGTGTGTGTGTGTGTGTGTGTGTATGATCGAACAGAGTGTGGAGAATATAAAACTTCTCACACTGCACTAAATCTGTCAGACAGACTGAGAGGCAGGATGAAGGATAGACTGTGATGAGATGAAGAAAGATATCAGGCTCGTGGAGCAGTGGACAGTGAGGGAGAAAAAACTGCACTCCCTCAAGTGTTGGTCTTCTCTCTTAATTATTTCTCTTTGTCTTTTTCTCTTCTCTTCTCTTTCATCTTTCTCGTCTCTTCTCATCTCTGACGTCATTTTTAATCTTTTGCTTTCTTGATTTTTCTGTTCTCTTCTCTGCTATTTACTGTATTGTAAATAATGACTGAGACCAATAGAGCATCATGTTAACAGTCTTCTAAATTCCCATATCATGGCATATGTTTGGTTGATCTAGATAACAAACAAATATATGTTATTTACCAGCTGGGAGGTCCGTATCGTGAAATACCGTGACCGAGGTCTTGAAAGTACTGAGCGAGGCCCTCTGGGCCGAAGTCAGTATTCAAGGCCAAGGTCACGGTATTTCACCATACGGACCGACCTTAAGCTGGTCAATAATATATTTATTTTTTTCTTTACCAAATTTTAACAGAAAACGAGAGCGCCCGAAAGGGAAAACCGAGCCGAGCCGCCATTTTGAATCCTCATTCATGGCTGTAATGCAAATGGATTCCTCCTCGGTATACAAGTGCACTTCCATGGCATGAAACAAACTACATTTTGCCACCTATGTAGTCCCCTATTTATACAAAATTGAGTCATTCAGGATTCAACCATGTTTTTGCTTGGCGTCAGCAACAGTTAGAGGTTTTTAGCTTTCTCCTGAAATGTTTTCTTTTATTTCTTCTTCCTCAGGGTAGTAAAACTCGCTTTCGCTGTGAACACTGTCGTTATCGCTATCCATGATGTAAAATTAATGCTATTTTGAATCCTCATTCACGGCTGTAATGCAAATTGCTTCCTCCTCAGTATACAAGTGCGCTTCCATGGCAGGAAAAAAAACTACATTTTGCCGCCTATGTAGTCCCCTATTTATACAAAATTGAGTCATTCAGGATTCAGCCATGTTTTTGCTCGGCGTTAGCAAGTTAGAGGTTTTAGCTTTCTCTTGAAATGTTTTCTTTTATTTCTTCTTCCTCAGGGTAGTAAAACTCGCTTTCGCTGTGAACACTGTCGTTATCGCTATCCATGCTGTAAAATTAATGCTATTCTCCTGAGAAATGCTGGCAAAAATTTATAAGATTTTTGATAATCTTATAAATAAATCTTATAAAAAAGATAAATGTTGACAAAAAATGCTACTATGTTTGTTGTTGTTGTGAACGAGCGAGTCGTCAGAAGTCCGTAACCGGGGTCCGTAACTGGCGTCCATGCCGTAGGATACAGACCCGCTCGCCAGCCAATCAGAGCGCAGGATTTGATGGAAACTGCACCGCGAAAAAAATAATTAACAGTTATTCCACAAAATCGAGTCATACATGAGCTGATAGCCGATGAGGCACGTAGCACCGAGTTGGCTATAACCATGTACGACCAGATGGAATGGAATAACTGTTTTATTCTATCCACATTCACTGGATTTTAAGAAACAGAGCATTTTTATTTTTACTTTTTACAAATTCGATAAATAAAAACTTTGTACAAAACGTCCGACAAAATCATTTCCGCTTAGAAGGTAAACAAACTGGTGAAATGACAGGAGCAATTTGTGAAAAATGTGATGATGATGATGATGATGATGATGATGATGATGATAATAATAATAATAATTCTTGAAAAATAAAACAAATATTTTCTTACCATCAAATACTTTTGTTCCATATTTTGTGGCTTTTTTTATTTTTGGGGGTTTTTGTTTTTGAGTAGAGTTTCATCCTCGGTTGGTTCAGGAACATGCTCCGCCATTTTGTTTTCTCTAATCACAGTATATGAGTCGATATCCTAGTAGTAGAGTAGCCAATCAGAGCGTGTGATTGCTCATATCCAGTGGATGTGGATAGAATAATTACCAATATCACTTAAACTTCATTATGGACATATTTCTAGAACTTGATATTGTTTTGCTGATGAGAAACTCTTCCTCTTCTTTTAGTTAATGCTTCAATGTATTTCTTCAATACAATCTGTGTAATTATGTCAATATATGAGAAATGTACTACTAGGACTAGTTTATATTTACTTATGAGTGGACATTTTCAGCAAATTATCTGATATCGATAGACGTACAAATGACACTATTGGCATTATCTTAACCAGCTTCATGAAGTAGTCCCCTGGAATGCTTTTCAATTAACAGGTGCCTCGTCAAAAGTTAATGAGTGCAATTTCTTGCCTTCTTAATGTGTTTGAGCTCAAACAGTAAACAGTAAATCATAAAAATACAGTAAATAGCCCTATTCCACAACTGTAGTAATCCATATTATGTCAAGAACTGAACAACTAAGTAAAGAGAAACGACATCCATCATTACTTTAAGACATGAAGTGACTTAATTAATAAAAATAAAGAAAATCCACTGATTTAGAAGGGATGTTCAAACTTTTGACTGGTACTGTAGTCTTATTCAATGTCATATTAGATATGAGATGTCCGTTTCCTCATTGTTTCTCAATAATGAGTCTGTAATTGTAGCTGTAGCAACAAGAAAATGGTAAAATTATTGCTATTATTTTGAATTTAACTTTCTCATTGTTACTACATAATTAAAAATATTACTATTACAAATATTAAAGTAAGATTATATTAGTAGCTATAAATAATATGATAATTTCACATTTGTTAAACAATAACTCGTAATTATTGCTGTTTTATTACTGACTTGTAACTGCTTTAATTACGCACTCATTATCGAGCAACCTAAGAAGTGAAGATGTTATTTTGCGGATTAGTATATTTTGAGGGCGGCACGGTGGTGTAGTGGTTAGTGCTGTCGCCTCACAGCAAGAAGGTCCTGGGTTCGAGCCCCGTGGCCGGCGAGGGCCTTTCTGTGTGGAGTTTGCATGTTCTCCCCGTGTCCGCGTGGGTTTCCTCCGGGTGCTCCGGTTTCCCCCACAGTCCAAAGACATGCAGGTTAGGTTAACTGGTGACTCTAAAATTGAGCGTAGGTGTGAATGTGAGTGTGAATGGTTGTCTGTGTCTATGTGTCAGCCCTGTGATGACCTGGCGACTTGTCCAGGGTGTACCCCGCCTTTCACCCGTAGTCAGCTGGGATAGGCTCCAGCTTGCCTGCGACCCTGTAGAACAGGATAAAGCGGCTAGAGATAATGAGATGAGATGAGTATATTTTGATACCATATTATTAGCTTTGCTATAACACACTTATTACCTCTTTCAAGTAAAGCGTTACCTGAAAAAGTGTCATACAGTAAGCAGTATCGCTGTTAACAGTTTATCAAAATAATTTATGAAAATGAGTTGACGTATGTTCTTGGGTAGTATGTTAGCATAAAATTAGCAGGTATACCATAATCACCTAACAGTATAACTTTTACATTTCCTTACTATGGTAAATAGTTACACCAATATATCATTCCAGCCCTAATGGTGAACATAAGCTCGTAATTTCTTTCTCTCCATAGCAGTTTTTTTTGTACATTCTTTTTTCCCTCATTTCCTCTCCTCATTGTGTTCTGTCCTGTCTTGTTTTGAAAATTGATTGCTGCACTACCAGGTTAATGAACATCAGGATTTGTTGGAGGAGATGTAAATTAAATGGCTGGATGTTTTATAGGTGTGTGTGTGTGTGTGTCTGAGAGAGAGAGAGAGAGAGAGAGAGAGAGAGAGAGAGAGATTAGATGGCCAGACAGAGGAGTGTGTTGTTGCGGTGAATGCTGAAGGATCTACACCTCCCCTGTCGACCTCGGTTTTACTTTTGTCATATATCCAGATGCCAAGAAACAAAGAGGCCATTATTGATGCATGATGTGTGTGAGGGTGTGTGTCTTCTCAAGTGGCTCCATAGCTCACCATTAGTGAATTGTAAGTTGGAAAAATGTGACAAGTCCACTTTCCCGTAGGAGTGTGTATGTGCGCGTGTGTGTGTTTGTCCGCCTGTGCATGCATCCATCACTGAGGCTATAAATAAGAAGAATGCGGCATGTCTAAAAGATCAGTGTGTTCAGAGACTGTGTATGCACGAACAAGGAACACTCGCTCACAAATAACAAAACACAATGACAGACAATCACACAACAGCAACAATATTGTAGTATTAAAAAAAAACCCAAAACAACCCTCCGGATATCTGAATAGTACCTACACTGTAAAAAAACAAGCCATGTCTAGGGTATTTACATGAAACACCGGGGTATTTAAATAATACGGTACTTCAGTGTCTTCTAGGAAGAAATGGGTGTCGATGGAGGATGCGAGAAAGCACGCGTGTCTATTATAAAGACACCGGCATCTATCAGTAGACACAAGACATGTTTTCTAAGTGTTACATTTAGGGGTATTTAAATAAGACATGTCTAAGCCCTTTTTATTTACAGTGTAGAATGTTCTATACATTTATATAAACAAAGCTGATTTGGTTATTGTAAATATCCAAGTGAAAATAACCAATATTATAAGTGGAACAATAGTAAACGTTTCCTTTCGATGTGAAAAATTTTATGTTAGATGCTGCACATAATTTAACACTGAAAGAGAAATGTACAATCATTGATCTGGTCACAGTTAGCACTTTGTAAGTTTTCTGCCATGGAAGTCATCGGGACAGAGGAATTTTCCTTAGTAACATAAACTACTTGGTTTTCTTTCTTTCTTTCTTTCTTTCTTAATAGAGATCTTGCAATCACGTGACCGGAAAGTACACAACCGCCATCTTGTCGGTCAAAAACACCGCTGAATACTGCTGCACTCGTGTACAGAATGGATCAATTTCAACCGACGGACTACACGGCTCATTTTTCTAATGAATAGATAACTAGATATATGTCTAAAATAAACGATCTACAGATTAGTGACCCTTATGGCTTTCCAGACGGAGTTTTCACGACCGGATTTTGAACTGCCAGCGGAATACCCGGACGTGTATAATTACCTCATTAACTTTCCCTCGCTGTTCAGTGGTGAAGCACTGCGTGCTTATAAATCTCTGGACAGTTATCTTTACAGAAATTCAGGATTTGTCAGCGACTCAGATGTTGCATCTTGTAAACAAGAATCCTCATTGGATGGGTAAGTCACTTAAGTATTGAGTATAGCACTGACCAGCCGATTATAGAATAGAATAAGGTAATTCCAGCTGTAATTCCAAATCATCCGTCTTGTTTACATGGATCTGGCGTTGGAGAGAGAGAGGCTTAGCAGTGGAGGTTTGAGTGGCTGTTTTCTGAGCTTAGTCAACAGGCCGGCTCTGCAGCCTCGCTTTTGCTTCCTCTCCCGACGCCGCCTCCTTCGCTTTGCTTCCGATAACAATCCACGGAGACCCCGCTGGTCTTGCTATCTCGTCCGGAATGTTTTTTTTTTTCTCGTCCGGAATGTTGTGCATGCGATGGAAATCGCTACAAACCGTCATTTTCTGCTGGAAACCAATGTCCAGTAAGTCCATATGGTTGTAGTGGATATTGAAGTCCGGTACAGATGAACAACACGCAAAAATACACACCAAAAACATAAAAACCGTGCACAGGTAGGGAGAGCTTGTAGCCGCAGCCGTTGTAGTAGAATTGTATATAGTAGGGTTTTCCAGAAGAAAAGGTAGAAGTAAAAGCAGAAGTAGAACCAGAAGTAGAAGTAGAAGGCGGAATATGGCGTTTGACCGACACGATGGCGTCTGTCACAATCTGGATCGGCTGTGACGTCACATGCAAGTGCTCCATAGGAAAAAAGAGACTGGTGAGGAGGAAAAGTGTTTATAGCTGCTCTAACCTCAGTCACAACTAGAAGTGACTGGCTACACTGGTGTTTCAAAGCATTAAATGT